>NC_090646.1:62772208-63044708 GCF_040937935.1 Hyperolius riggenbachi
AGCAGCAGTTGTCAATAAAACTTTGTTTTTGTATGTAAATGTATTTTTTTCTCCAATTAGGGGTAAAAAACGCATGCGCTTCTATGCGCTTGTACGCGCTTCTATGCGCTAAAAAAGCGGACCCATTCACTTGCATTGCTGTGCGCTTTACAGCTCAGCGCACAGAAATGCATGCAACACTACGTTTCTGTAACGCTGCTCAGCACAGCGCATAGATGTGAACCAGCTACATTTAGTTACATGGAAAAATGAATACCTTGCTGATCGCACAGGGCAGTGCGCTGTGGAAAGCGCACAGAAACGGCCCTGATGTGAACGAGGCCTTACAATGCTGGGATCCGGTTCTCTCATGAAGCAAGGTGAAGCATTTGCATCAGGTGTAGAGATTAAAGGGGCAGCATGTTTGTACTGTGTTTACACTTAGTCCTTGTTCACATCATAAATCACAATTCGCTGACGTCAGCAATATGTGCGCGATTTTTTTTTAAGCGTCTCCCAGCGCTTACCTGTGCGTTAGGGATTTTTTTGTAAAGAGCTGTTCTAAGCGCTTTTGCAGAGCGATTCGTATTTTCACTTCCTGACGTCAGTCAGGTAGTCAACTCTTTTACCCAACAAGCATGCAGATCAGGTGCTTTGACTGAAGTCAGACTGGATTAGCTCCATGCTTGTTTCAGGGTGTGATTCAGCCACTATTGCAGTCACAAAGATCAGCTGGACTGCCAGGCAACTGGTATTGTTTACAGGAAACATCCATATCACTCTCATTTAAGGTTCCCTTTAAGCAACCCAACAACGAAGGTTCCCAGACAACCCCACTCCCAGGTCTAACAGCCTGGTCCACCGGTGCACATTCACAATCCCTCTGTGGGTCACCACTTCCACAATCGATTTCCAGAACAAAGATATGAAGGAGGCACTCCACTGGTGAATTAAACTTGCGTTTAATAAAGTAGCTTAACACAACATGTTTCAGGGTTTCCCCTTTCCTCAGGTGTATAAGCACCCTCCAGAACACAGCACATACATATACATCTCAAAGCACCACACCCATCCTCAAGACCCCACCCACTTGGTCACATGACCATGGAGTCCAGTCATAGTCCAAATTAACCCTTTCGGGTAAGTCCATCATTCCTTACTGGGCACTACACTCAAGGTGTCTACCCACTAAACACACCTAGTAAACATAGTTTAAGCAAACATTTAGCAATCCAAACATGGATATACATTGAATACATACAGCTTAGCCACTACAATTTTAGACTCACTGCCCCAGGGATACGTTTGCTCCCTCTCTCCACCACCCACCAACCGATGACATGGCATCAAAGCCTAGAGGGGAGAGAATGACAGTGTTAATTATAAAAAACATTTTTAACTAAACATATCATTTAACCCTCGAGGGGTTATACAATCAAGTTTTCTCATCCATTTAGCTTCTCTTTGTAGCAACAACCTGTCTCTATCCCCTCCTCTACTCAGTGGTGGTACATGATCTAGGACCATCCACCTGAGCTGTGACACCCCATGTCTTGAGGTAAAAAAATGTCTGCCTACCGGGGTGTGACTCTCAGGTTTAGATGGATCATATCCTCTAATTGAGCCCCTGTGTTCTTGTATTCTATTTTTAACCTCTCTAGTTGTTTTTCCGACATACATCAATCCGCAGGGACACTTCAGTGCATAGACTACAAAACAACTATTACACGTATACATCGACCAGATCCCGATTTTTGTTCCCGTATGTGGGTGCATTACATGCTCCCTCTTTATAATTGATCCACAGCAATTGCAGCCCATGCACGGAAATGTACCCCGTTTCCTGGTCAGCTTACTCATCTCCACACACCTGGTAGATAAATCTACTTTGCTCACCAAGTTCCTGATCGTCTTTCCTCTCTTATACGAGAACAACGGAAGTTCATTAAACAACATACCGAAATCGGTGTCCTGCTGAAGAACCGGCCAATACCTACTTACAATATCTCTCACCAGGCTAGATTGCCTGCAGTAGGTTTGTACAAACGGTATGCGTTTTGAACTTGCGTCCCTCTTTAACTGTTTGTCTAGCAGGGAGGACCTTGCAATACTTCCTACTTCCACTCTAACCTTGTCCAATAGTCGGGGATCATAACCCTTGGCTTTAAATTTCTCTACCAAGGTGTCAGATGCTACATCATACCCTTGTTCGGTAGAGGCTATTCGCCTCGCACGTAAGAATTGGCCTTTGGGGATTGCTTTTATCACATTTTTATTATGGAAACTGTCCACTCTGAGTAGATTGTTCCGATCTGTGGGCTTAGTGTACAGATCGGTTTGTAAGCCCCTCTCTGTCACTGTGATGGCCACATCTAGGTAGTGAATGACACTGTCTGAACACTCCATGGTGAACTTGATGGTAGGATGCGCCGCATTGGCTTCATCCACCATCAAATCCAACTCCTCACGTGCTCCTTTCCAGAGGATCAATATGTCGTCCACAAACCTGTAATAACTGAAAATTTTAGAGCAGAATTTCACATTGTTAACAAACATTACCCTTTCCAGTTTATGCATGAATAAATTAGCAAACGATGGGGCCACCGGGGACCCCATACTCGTGCCCTGTCTCTGCAAGTAAAAATCATTCTCAAACTTAAAGTAATTGTTATTCAGCACCATCTCTAAACAATCTAACAGGAAATAGATAAACCGATGTTCCATTGAGGTTTCTAATAATAGTTCCTCCATATACCTCATTCCCTCCTCATGAGTGATTGAGGTGAATAAACTTTGGACATCTAATGTCGCTAACCACAATTTCTCATCTTTCAGTGAAACCTCTGACAACCTCTGAAGCAGATCTGTGGTATCTTTCAAGCATTCAGGAATCCCTCTTACCAATTCTTGTAGATAGGAATCAACATATTTTGACAGAGGGTACATAATAGAGCCGATAGCGGATACTATTGGACGTCCTGGAGGGCTCACCATACTTTTATGTATTTTTGGTAATAAATACAGTAATGGAACTTGTGGGTGAGCTACCTCCAGAAAGTCAGCAGTACCCATATCAATAAGGCCCAAAGGTAAAGCATCAGTTATCATGTGATCTACCTTAGATTTAATCACCCAAGTGGGATCACTCCTACATTTTTCATAATGCCCTGCGATTTGCAATTGTCGTTGCGCTTCATTCATGTACTGTACTTTGTCCATCACAACTGTGGCCCCTCCTTTATCTGCTTTAATTACCATGATCTCATTGTTATTCCTAAGGGACTGTAAAGCCTTTTTCTCTAGTAAAGTCAAATTGGGCTTAACATTATTTTTCCGACCTTCCCATTGTTTTTGGACATCAGCAAATACCAGTTTCTTGAACATCTGTAAAGCGGGACAGGTCATATCAGGGATCCATGTGCTCTTTTTTCTCAAGGGATTATATCCCCTACTCTCACTAGAATCCTTGAAACACATCTTTAACTGCAATGTCCTGATGAATCTCTCAAACTCAATTTCCCAATCAAAAAACTCGTGTTCAAAGACAGGTATAAAACCCAAACCTTTCTCCAGAACAGACTGTTCCTCTGTCGTTAAAGCATAGCTAGAGATATTGACCACCAAGGTGCTTACCTCTATCTGTTCCCCACTCTGTCCCTGTGCGGGTACTGGTCCCGAGGTAATGGGGCTCGCGGATTGCGGCGAGGTTCTCCTACGCCTAATCCTTTTCCTGCCCCTCCTTGGCCGCTTGGTCCGCCTGTATCCGCAGGATTGTGCTCCCCATGAAAATTCTGCTTATCTTGGTCCAATCCCTCTGACGCTGATCTACTGTACCCTCCGGTGCTGCCTCCGCTTCCCGCAACAGGTATTCCTCCGTGCGGCTGTTTCCTAGGCTTCCGCTTTTGTCGGGGTTTGTGGGGATGCTGTCTTGGATTGCCTGCGCCTCCAGGCGCTTCTCCTGACGCACTTCCTGTCGGGCCAGCTCCTTCCGCCGGCTGCTGGGGATAGCGCCGACTGCGCCGCTCCGCTTTCCACGTATAGACTCTATTCAGGCGGTAATCCTCGGCGTCTCTACTTATTTTCCCCTGCTTTCTCTGCAAGATGGTATGCCGAGCCTCATCCAGTATCTCCTGTTGCTGCTCACATAGGGTCTCGTACTCGTCCTCAGACAAGGTATCTTTGACCTTATGCTCCAAATCGCTGATCTGTTTCTTTAGGCCAGTGAGTTTGACTTGTAAACGTTCAACTGTCAAAAGCATAACATCCAGGCTCCCCTTATTGAGAATTTCAAAAAACCTGGTGGTAAAAATTTGGTCATCTCTCAAGAGGGTCGACCTCAAACTTATGCGGTAGCCCCTTGGTATGCGTTTATTTTTTATGTATTCTGCCAGAAAGGACTGATGCAAGGTATAGCTCAAAACTTGTTTTTTCAACACGAACAACTCTTTCTGGTCTCCCAAATCAGCAACTCCAGCTTCTGCTTCCAATGAAGCACACTCTATTTGGCTGAGGATACGAGTAACATCATCATCATTATAGGCAAAAGTCACTGCAAACTGTAGTGGGTCAGCTGGTAGGACATCTGCATTGGTAGCTTCAATGCTCCTGCTGTTTTCCATTGAGTAACGGGTGTTGTTCTGGGTGGTGAAAAACAGTCCAACAACGAAGGTTCCCAGACAACCCCACTCCCAGGTCTAACAGCCTGGTCCACCGGTGCACAATCCTTCTGTGGGTCACCACTTCCACAATCGATTTCCAGAACAAAGATATGAAGGAGGCACTCCACTGGTGAATTAAACTTGTGTTTAACCTGAGAGTCACACCCCGGTAGGCAGACATTTTTTTACCTCAAGACATGGGGTGTCACAGCTCAGGTGGATGGTCCTAGATCATGTACCACCACTGAGTAGAGGAGGGGATAGAGACAGGTTGTTGCTACAAAGAGAAGCTAAATGGATGAGAAAACTTGATTGTATAACCCCTCGAGGGTTAAATGATATGTTTAGTTAAAAATGTTTTTTATAATTAACACTGTCATTCTCTCCCCTCTAGGCTTTGATGCCATGTCATCGGTTGGTGGGTGGTGGAGAGAGGGAGCAAACGTATCCCTGGGGCAGTGAGTCTAAAATTGTAGTGGCTAAGCTGTATGTATTCAATGTATATCCATGTTTGGATTGCTAAATGTTTGCTTAAACTATGTTTACTAGGTGTGTTTAGTGGGTAGACACCTTGAGTGTAGTGCCCAGTAAGGAATGATGGACTTACCCGAAAGGGTTAATTTGCACTATCACTGGACTCCATGGTCATGTGACCAAGTGGGTGGGGTCTTGAGGATGGGTGTGGTGCTTTGAGATGTATATGTATGTGCTGTGTTCTGGAGGGTGCTTATACACCTAAAGAAAGCGGAAACCCTGAAACATGTCGTGTTAAGCTACTTTATTAAACGCAAGTTTAATTCACCAGTGGAGTGCCTCCTTCATATCTTTGTTCCCTTTAAGCAACCTAATGTTTCTATTGCATTGAGCATAAATGGTAAATTTTAGGCCAGCTTCAGGTACTACTGTAGTGGTACAGTGGTTAGTGTGCTTCCCATCACACAGTGAGACCCAGATTCAAATCCCAGCCAATGTGAGTTGGCTTTTATGCTACAAATCCTTAAAGGGAACCTAAACGGAGAAGGATATGGATTTTTCCTTTTAAAATAATACCAGTTGCATGAATCGCCTGCTGATCCTGTGTCTCTATTACTTTTAGCCACAGCCCCTGAACAAGCATGCAGATCAGGTGCTCTGACTGAAGTCAGACTGGATTAGCTGCATGCTTGTTTCAGGATGTGATTCAGCCACTATTGCAGTCACAAAGATCAGCTGGACTGCCAGGCAACTGGTATTGTTTACAGGAAACATCCATATCACTCTCAGTTAAGGTTCCCTTTAAGCAACCTAATGTTTCTATTGCATTGAGCATAAATGGTAAATGCTAGGCCAGCTTCAGTGAGTACTGTCGTGGTACAGCAGTTAGGGTGACTTGCCCACCACACAGTGACACCCGGGTTCGATTCCCAGCCATGGTATGTAAACTGGTTTTTGAAATAGTATCATTCCCTGGCAGATGAGACCCTTCTCCCTCCGGTAGGAGGGAATAGGGAGGAGGGAGGAGGAGGAGGAGGAGGAGGAGGAGGGACCCACAAGAGGCTAATTAAAATCTCCCTAGCAGAGTGTGTAGCAGCTGTCCCATAACTAATTAGTGTAGGCAGACAACTGAGTCAAATGGTATAAGGACCTTGCTTGGAGGGAGGGAGGGCGGGCCTCCAGCAGTGAGAGCAGTGTGTTTGGCAATAATGTGTCTGCTGACAGTGATATGGAGAGTCAAAGTTTTGCTCAATAGAGCATTATGGGGAGAATCGAACTTCCGCAAAAGTTCGCCTGGTGCAGGTGAACGCGAACCCCCAAAGTTCGCCTGGAACCATTCGCAGGCGAACCGTTCGCGACATCTCTACTCAATTCACTAACATTATGCTGGAGATAATAAGGCAAGAGAAAACTTACCTCCACACAGTGAGAGAGTAATCTTATCTCTTCATTCCTTAAGTTACCTCCTCTGTAGTTAATTTACCTCCTCTGTAGTTAAGTTACCTCCTCTCCCTCTGTAATTATTTTCACACACAGTTAATTAACAGTCTGTCTTTAACTCTGGAGTTATTTTAAAGATTGGAGAGTTAACTTAAAGACAAAAGAGTTAACTTTAGGTTTGCCTGAGGTAAAATGTTTCCTGAATACTACATGCCTTATCACCATGGTAACAACTTTTGAAACGTTATTAAAGACAGGAGATAACCTTAGTGAATTGAGGCCAATGTGTTTATTCATGAAAGTGCTGGGTAAATCGCTATACAAGTCGCTTTGCGATTTCCTTATACCTTCCATTGAGACAAATCGCCCTTAAAATGGTACAGGCAGCACTTTGGTGAGCGCTCATATGTGAACACAGGGAATCAGTGCACAAGCACTTTTAGACACGCTTAAAAAAAACGAATATGCTCTGGTGCGAACAAGCCCTAACAGCATGTAGTCAGAGAAGAAGAAGCGAGAGGAGAGTGAGGTGAAGAGGTCATCATCGGGGAACAGCAGCTTGTTGTGCTGTGTGAGGAGTCTGGCAGTGAGTGAGGAGAAGGGAGGCAGGAGAGCAGCAATTTAATTTGACTTGCACAGCAAAAGGGGGGAGGTGGTGCTGCTGTCCTGACTGAGGGAAATGGTCTGGAGTGGCTGAGGGTAAGCAGTTTCTATGTCACAGACTCACAGCCAGCCAGTATGCTATTGTATAGAGCTGCAGCATGTCATGTGAGTACATTACATGAAGCAGAGTAAATCGTCGGGTGCTGTGTGATCATTCCAAGTCGGGAGGGGGGGAGGTGCAGCCTCACAAGTTTGTCTTAGACAGCAAAAAGTCTAGAACCGGCCCTGCCAGTTCCACTATCTGCATACCGGCCCTGCCAGTTTCACTATCTGCATGGAGTTTGTATGTTCTGTATTTATGTGTATGCATGGGTCTTCTCTGGGCACTCTGGTTTCCTTCCACACCACATTAACCACCCTGGCGTTCTGATAAGATCGCCAGGGAGGCTGCGGGAGGGTTTTTTTTAAATTAAAAAAAAACTATTTCATGCAGCCAACTGAAAGTTGGCTGCATGAAAGCCCACTAGAGGGCGCTCCGGAGGCGTTCTTCCGATCGCCTCCGGCGCCCAGAATAAACAAGGAAGGCAGCAATGAGCGGCCTTCCTTGTTTTGCTTACACCGTCGCCATAGCGACGAGCGGAGTGACGTCATGGACGTCAGCCGACGTCCTGACGTCAGACGCCTCCGATCCAGCCCTTAGCGCTGGCCGGAACTTTTTGTTCCGGCTGCGCAGGGCTCAGGCGGCTGGGGGGACCCTCTTTCGCCGCTGCTCGCGGCGAATCGCCGCAGAGCGGCGGCGATCGGGCAGCACACGCGGCTGGCAAAGTGCCGGCTGCGTGTGCTGCACTTTATTTGGCGCAAGGCAGGCTCCGGCGGTACTGGACGAGCTGAGCTCGTCCATACCGCCCAGCTGGTTATGGAATGCGTAAAGGGATACTGTAGGGGGGTCGGGGGAAAATGAGTTGAACTTACCCGGGGCTTCTAATGGTCCGCCGCAGACATCCTGTGCCCGCGCAGCCACTCCCTGATGCTCCGGCCCCACCTCCGGTTCACTTTACTTTAAAGTCTGAAATTCCAGAAGTGAACCGGAGGCGGGGCCGGAGCATTGGGGAGTGGCTGCGCGGGCACAGGATGTCTGAGGGGGACCAGCCCCGGGTAAGTTCAACTCATTTTCCCCCGACCACCTACAGTATTCCTTTAAGCCTGAAAGAAAAATCAGTTTTACTCACCTGGGGCATCTACCAGCCCCCTGCAGCTGTCCTGTGCCCTCACATTCACTCGTGGATCCTCCTGCCCCATGCTGCCTGCTAGCTTCGTTTTCAGCTGACAGACGCAGGATGCTATTGCGGACAGGAGCGTGAAGAAGCAGACGCGTGGCCAGGCCTTTTGGGCCTGTCCCCGAAAACAAAGCTGGAGGATCTGCGAGTGACTGCGAGGGCACGGGATGGCTGCAGGGGGCTGGTAGAAACCCCAGGTGAGTAAAACTGATGTTTTCTTTCAGGCTTAAGTGTCACTTTAAAAACATACAGATAGATTAACTGGCTTCCCCCAAAATTGGTCTTAGACTATGTTGGATGTATGACTATGGTAAGGATTAGATTGTGAGCTCCTCTGAGGACAGTCAGTGACATGACTATGTACTCTGTAACGTGCTGCAGAGGATGGCAGTGCTATATAATTACATAATGATAATATGATAAAGACGTTAGACTATGACTCATCTGAAGGACAGTCAGTACCATGGCTATATACTCTACTGTATAAAGCACTGAGTAAAATATCAGTGCTATATAAATGTATAATAATAATATAATATGGTGAGACATCAGACTGACTATAGTCCAGATTAGATTGCAACCCTTTTTGTGGATAGTCAGTGACCTGTCTATGTTCTCCGGAAAGCACTGCAGCAGCCACTTGCTCTATACTGATTGCAGCGCTAGCTTTTGCCATTGGCAGGGACCTCCCTTCCCTAGAGTATTCTACATGATCATACTTGAATAACTGGACCTACCTAACCTGCACAAAATCGCATGATTATGTGTGTTTTCCCCTGATTGAACCTGTTTTCCCCTGTTTTCCCCTCTTTTCCCCTCTTTTCCCCTCTTTTACCCTGTTTGCTTGGCGGGATAGTGGGTAGCACTCTTGCCTTGCAGTGCTGGTTTACTAGTTCAATCCCAGTCAGGGCACCATCTGCAAGGAGTTTGTATGATCTCCTCATGTCTACATGGGTTTCCTCCGGGAACTCAGATAAGTTAATTGACTTCCCCCTAAAAAATTTACCCTAGACTACTTTATGTACACAATACATAGAAATATGACTATGGTAGAAATTAAATTGTGAGCCTTTCTGAGGGATAGTTAAAGAGTTTCTGAAGTCTCAAAAAAAAAAACACGCTTTTACTAACTTGATAAGCACTAATGCCCTACCTAAAACGCTGCATCCCTGCGGCTGAAATCACTATTAAATCCCCCAAAAACCTTGGGGGAAGATGTGCGCAGCGCTTCCTGTAGAGGCAGAGCTTTAGCCAGTAGCTCTGCCTCTACTCCCGTCAATCGGCGCTGATCGCCGCTTCCTGCCGCCACCTCTCAGTCTTCTTTCACTGAGAGAGGGGCGGGGGAGAGGTGGCTATTAGTGCTGATTGACGAGAATGGAGGCAGAGCTGGAGCCCAAAGCTCTGCCTCCCCCAGCAGCAAAATCCACGACTAAGGCGTCAATTCACCAGAGAGGATTTACTAAGAGAAAAAAGGTAGGTAGTTTATCTCATGAGGTATTTTAACATTCTGGAGTCAATTCACCAGTGTGAGAGGACAGAGAGAAAAATGTTCGATAGCAGGGGATAATGGAGAGATATGCATGAGGAAAGTGTGAGAAAGCAGAGAGTTAGGTAATCGGTATTAATGATTTACAGGGGATACTTTTCCTCTCTGTAAGCTTGAAAGTAAAGCATTGTGGGTAGGAGGCGGAGTTTTACCACTACGTGACCAGAGTATTCCCGCCTTTTACTGCCGGATCATATCATAAATCATATCACGAGTGAGCAGGGGCGGCGCCAGGGGGGTGCAAGGGGGTGCTCGAGCACCCCCTAGAATCGTCCAAGCACCCCCAAAGCACCCCCTGGAGTGAACTGACTTCAGGCGTCTAAAAGACGCCAAGTCAGTTCACAGCGGCAGCCCGAAGCAGCAGAGCAGGGCTACGGTAAGATGGCCGCCCGGAGCCCTGTTCTGCAGACTTCGAGTCTGCAGTGCATGGCTTCGGGCGGCCATTTTCCCGTAGCCCTGCTCTCTGCATGCAGGCAGGAAGTCTCGTCGTGACGTCGGGAAGGAAGAGGATCGTGGGCGCGCGGGCGCTGCGCGCCACAATGAGGTCGGGACTCGGGACAGGAGGTCGGGAAAGAAGGTCTTCTGGCTGTAGGTGAGTAAATGGGTTTTTCGTTTCTTTTTCAGGTGATGCTGATTGTGCATATTGGGGTCATATCTGCTACGGATTGTGCATATTGGGGTCATATCTGCTACGGATTGTGCATATTGGGGTCATATCTGCTACGGATTGTGCATATTGGGGTCATATCTGCTACGGATTGTGCATATTGGGGTCATATCTGCTACGGATTGTGCATATTGGGGTCATATCTGCTACGGATTGTGCATATTGGGGTCATATCTGCTACGGATTGTGCATATTGGGGTCATATCTGCTACGGATTGTGCATATTGGGGTCATTTCTGCTACCGATTGTGCATATTTGGGTCATTTCTGCTACCGATTGTGCATATTGCGGTCATTTCTGCTACCGATTGTGCATATTGGGGTCATTTCTGCTACCGATTGTGCATATTGGGGTCATTTCTGCTACCGATTGTGCATATTGGGGTCATTTCTGCTACCGATTGTGCATATTGGGGTCATTTCTGCTACCGATTGTGCATATTGGGGTCATTTCTGCTACCGATTGTGCATATTGGGGTCATATCTGCTACCGATTGTGCATATTGGGGTCATATCTGCTACCGATTGTGCATATTGGGGTCATATCTGCTACCGATTGTGCATATTGGGGTCATATCTGCTACCGATTGTGCATATTGGGGTCATATCTGATAACGATTGTGCATATTGGGGTCATATCTGCTACCGATTGTGCATATTGGGGCCATATCTGATAACGATTGTGCATATTGGGGCCATATCTGATAACGATTGTGCATATTGGGACCATATCTGATAACGATTGTGCATATTGGGACCATATCTGCTACCGATTGTGCATACTGGGGCCATATCTGCTACCGATTGTGCATATTGGGGCCATATCTGCTACCGATTGTGCATATTGGGGCCATATCTGCTACCGATTGTGCATATTGGGGCCATATCTGCTACCGATTGTGCATATTGGGGCCATATCTGCTACCGATTGTGCATATTGGGGCCATATCTGCTACAGATTGTGCATATTGGGGCCATATCTGCTACCGATTGTGCATATTGGGGTCATATCTGCTACCGATTGTGCATATTGGGGTCATATCTGCTACCGATTGTGCATATTGGGGTCATATCTGCTACCGATTGTGCATATTGGAGCCATATCTGATAACGATTGTGC
Source organism: Hyperolius riggenbachi (assembly GCF_040937935.1). Classification (NCBI taxonomy): domain Eukaryota; kingdom Metazoa; phylum Chordata; class Amphibia; order Anura; family Hyperoliidae; genus Hyperolius; species Hyperolius riggenbachi. The sequence continues at coordinate 62,783,973 of NC_090646.1, forward strand.
ATATTGGGGTCATTGGACGTTTTTTGTTAAAATCTGCTCACATTACGTGTATTTTCTTGAGAAAACCTGCACAATTATGTGAATTTTCTGGGAAAAGGGTCACCAAAACTTGGGCCCTCTGTCTTTGCGTTGCACTTTTAAAGGGAACCCGAGGTGAGAATAATATTGAGGCTGCCATATTTATCTCCCTTTAAGCAATACCAGTTGCCTGGCTGCCGTGCTGGTCCTCTGCCTCTTATTCTTTCAACCATAGACCCTGAACAAGCATGCAGCAGGTCAGGGGTTTCTGACAATATTGTCAGAACTGACAAGATTAGCTGCATGGCTTGTTTCTGGTGTAATTCAGTTCACTACTACAGCCAAATAGATCAGCAGGGCTGCCAGGCAACTAGTATTGTTTAAAAGGAAATAAATATGGCAGCCACCATATCACTCTCACCCTGGGTTCACTTTAAATTACAGTTAGCCCCGCCCTCATCCGGTCATGACCACGCCCATTTTTTCGCCGCGGCGCGCTTTGCGCGCCGCAGGTTGTAGCCACACCCATTTTTTGCCGCGGCGCGCAGGTCATCGGCTCCCCCGGAAATTGGTCCAGCACCTGCATAGCACCCCCTAAAAAAATATCCTGGAGCCGCCACTGCGAGTGAGTCTGAACTTCTTCACCACCTCTGTCTCAGTAAAATTATCAAGAACTTTTCTCTCACGAAAAATACGAGGGGCGATTAAACAGACCCTCCTCCTGCGCCTTCGTCTCCTCATAATAGAAGCAAGCTTTAAGGCCTAGTGCACACCAGAGCGATTCGGCTGCGTTTTGCGATCCGCTTGCGGCTGCGGATACGCTTGGGTAAAGTATTTCAATGGGTTGGTGCACACCAGAGCGGGAGGCATTTTGCAGAAACGCATACTCCCGGGCTGATGCAGATTTTGGATTGCGGAGGCGTTTCTGCCTCAATGTTAAGTATAGGAAAAACGCAAACCGCTCTGAAAAACGGCACTTCAGAGCGGTTTGCCAGGCGGTTTTTGTTACAGTAGCTGTTCAGTAACAGCTTTACTGTAACAATACATAAAATCTACTACACCAAAAACACTTCACAAAACCGCAAAATACTAGCTGAAACGCTACAGAAAAATAAGAAAAAGCGTTTCAAAATCTGCTAGCATTTTGCGGATCTGCTAGCGGTTTTTGGTGTGCACCAGGCCTAACAGAGTAAGCTCAAAAGGCTCCATCTTCAACAGCAACAGGTGCTGTGTGAAAACCACGATATCTCCAGGTTCATTCAGGGGATAAAGAGGTGAAAAAATAACGAATGGCCACACCCCCTTTCTTCCCTGGTGAATTGTGATTTGGAGAAAAACTAACTACTAACTATCACTTATTTATCTCATACTTATCTCACATTTATCTCTTGCATTTCTCTCTGTCGATATTTTCCCCTATACTTCTGGAGAATTGCTATTTGGAGATATCACAGGAGGTAAATTACCTCCCAAGAGATAATTTATCGTCAATTCACCAGAGGTTACCAACCTATTTATCTCAGATAAATAGGTTGGTAACCTCTGGTGAATTGACGCCTAAGAAAGTTGTGGATTTTTGCACTGGGATTTGGGGTTTTTTATAGCGATTTCGGCCATGAGGATGCAGCATTTTAGGTAGGGCATTAGAGCTTATCAAGTTAGTTAAGTAAAAACGTGTGTTTTTCTTTACTTCAGTCTCTTTAAGTGACAAATCAATATACTCTACACAGCACTGCAGAAGATGTCAGCGCTATAAAAATTATAATAACTGTATGTATTTATTGGCCAGCGCTGCATAATATGCTGGCGCTTCATAAATACAGTAAAACCTTGAATTGAGAGAAACTTGGTTTAAGAGCACTTTGCAATACAAGCAAACATTTTTTTGAAATTTTGACTTGATATTCAATCGTCTTCAATACAAGCGAAAAAATTATACATGCAACTGAGCTGATAGTTCTTCTCCCTTCACGCTGCAGGATTGTACTTAAAGAGAAACTGTGACCAAGAATTGAATTTCATTCCAATCACAATCAGTAGCTGCTACCCCCTTTCCCATGAGAAATCTTTTCCATTTCTCAAACTGATCACCAGGGGGCTCTGTATGGCTGATATTGTGGTGGAACCCCTCCCACAGTGTGATGTCAGGACCATGGTTCTGACATCACACTGTAGGAGCCTTATTACATTGTGGGAAATAACAGCTGTTTCCAGCTGCCAAAAAGCAAGCAGCATCTCCTTCCACTGACATCGCCTGTCAGCAGTAAAAATGTCACCTCGCCATGTGATAAATGTCAGAATGTAAATCAGGGAGAGGAAAGATTTTACAATGGGCAAACGCAGACTAAATCATTTATACATAATTATTGTAAAAATGAAGCACTTTTTATTACATAATTTTCACTGGAGTTCCTCTTTAATTGTACTTAATCTGAGTTTGTAGAGACTGTACAAAGTTCTAGGAAATCCTCAAAGGTAAACTGTTATTGGAAATGTTCCTTCCTGTTAAATGCGCAAAAAAAAAGAAAAGAAAAAATAGGTTGAGGCGAGCCAGCAGATGGCAATGTATCTGTTAAGCTGGCCACTAACGGTCCAATTTCTAGCGAAAAATCGTTTGAGCGATCAGAAATTCTGATCGGAAGAAAAATCGTTCACTACACCATCAACTAACCAATCATTGCTTCCTATCTACCACGGCCGCCAAGAAAATACAAATTTTCGTTCGACGAAAATTCATTCGGGCGACATTTTTTTCACTCGTTCATAATCGATTGTGTCCACCAATGGAGATTATTTACAACCAATCCGATCAGAATTTCTGATCGCTCTAACGATTTTTTGCTAGAAATTGCACGGTTAGTGGCCAGCTTAAGTTATAGTGAAAGTCTTGTTTACATTTTTATTTTGTACTATTTTACCACCATAGCTGTTTTTGGATTGTGGAACAAATCACCTGGGTTTCTATTAATTCTTATGGGGAAATTTGCTTTTATATAAGAGTGCTTTGGATTACAAGCAAGTTTCCGGCAATTATGCTTGCAGACCAAAGCTCCACTGTACAATAAATAATAATACTACAGTATATTAAATTATCTACCCAGCCAGATGATTGTGCATGGTCAAGAATAACTGTTTATTTATTTATTTATGTTTGTGCTCTCACATTGAGCCGTCCCCCTGGTTAGATTCCTATACACACAGGGAATGAAGCTGGGTAAGGCTTTGCTATCCAATCCTGATGCACCTGTTGTTTGCTGCAACTGTTTCTATCTGACTGCCTGTTAATTGCCTGTTATTATGCACCAGGTGCCAGCGCCGCAACATCCTTAATGTGCCACTTATTTAACATCCAGAAACACAACCTATTCCCAGATTTAGATGATGCTGATATTATGTGTTTTCCGTACTCTGTAGTCTCCTATGAATACAAGACTGAACTGTGCTTCTGTAGCTCTGCCGTAATGCACAGATGTAGTGGCATAACTACATTTCATCAGGCCCCCCACAGCGAAACTTGGCTTGCCCCCCCCCCCCCCCCACTATGTTTACACCCCTTCCCTTGCCCCCCCTTGGTGGTCCATCTCACAAGGGTCATAAAGTGTGGCCATCATGATCTTCACACCCATAACAAGTGTAACAACAAAAACACCTGATCTGAAGGATGGACCCATTTATCGTAGTGAGTGAAGTAGTAGTTGGGAGCCCCTTACAGCAATGGGGCCCCCTATGGTTGCAGGGGTGGCTCCCTGTAGTTATGCCCCTGGTGACCGTGCTCCCTGCCATGTGGAAAGGCCATACTGTGCCTGTGCAAGTGCGCCTGTGCAGTAAGCAGTGCAAGCGGCTCCTTGCTACCATGCCGACGTGACCATATTTGTGAGCACAGCACAGCCATGCACTTGCATGAAGAAGAGTACTGCTGCAATTTTCAAGAGGGTCCCAGGTGGCAGCCGCAGGGGCGAGGAAAACACGGCAAGCCTCTAGAGCAGTTCCCCAATCCTGTCCTCCGGGTCCACCAACAGTGCATGTTTTGTGCAAATCCACACAGGTAGTTTATCAGCTCTAATGAGACACTAATTGCCCCACCTGTGGCTGTGCATGTTTGTGGTTTCCTGCAAAACATGTACTGCTGGTGGGCCTTGCGTACAGGGTTGGGGAGCTCTGCTCTAGAGAATTCAGAGGCTTCCCTCTACCGAAGTAATTTAATCTCCAAAAGAGGCTGAGGAAGGCATATTCAAGTTGCTATTCATTGTTTATTCCAGCATTTCAACGTGCATTATAACTTTTGAACACTCGCGTAAAACGGGTGCTGACAAGCCTTGTAAGGCGAAACTGCCATCTCTGCACTGGCAATCTCCCTCCTATTTTATGTGAGTGCCCAAAATGTATCATGCACTGTGTGCTGAAATGCTGGAATAAACTTTGAATAGCATCTTGAAGGTGCCCATCACTTTCTGCTTTGAAGATTGGATTGCCTATTGTGTTACTGAAGGTCAGGGCCGGCTCTACCATTAAGGCAAAGGAGGCAGCTGCCCCAGGGCCCCAGAGCTTGTAGGGGCCCCCAGTGGCTACAAGAGGAAAAAATTTTTTTCAAATCGGCCTTATAGTTTTTGAGAAATTCGATTTTAAAGTTTCAAAGGAAAAAAAAATACACATTTAAAAACCTGCCGACTTTAATGGTTAATAGCAAATCCACCTTAAATGCTAGAAACTCTATATTTGCAGGATATGTTAAGGAGATCATTAGAAATAAAAGGAAAAAACAATTTTTCAAAAAGACCTTATAGTTTTTGAGAAAATCGATTTTAAAGTTTTGAAGGAAAAAAGTATACTTTTAAATGCGGTAAATGTCAGTTTTAGTAGCAAACCTAACGGTAGTGTAATTTTACATGCATCAAACGAAAGCGCAATAAATTTCCTGACGGGGTTTCCAGGGGGTCCATACGCAGCCGCAGCGCTTTGGCCAGGGATCGCTATACAGCTGCAATATGGCTGTATGAAGATCCCTGGCATTTTTTCCTATTTTCCCAAATTTTTTTATGTTTAGCGTGTGGGAATTTTTTTTTAAAAAAATGATGTGGGGTCCCCCCTCCTGAAACTTTTTAACCCCTTGTCCCCCATGCAGGCTGGGGTAGCCAGAATGTGGAGCTCCGACCGATTGGGACTTCACACCCTGACTATACCAGCTGCAAAAAAAGTCCCTTAATGACGATTTTTGTTCCGTGGTATCTGTTGGGGGGGCCCCCCAGGTTTATTTTGCCCTGGGGCCCCATTGTTGCTTAAACCGGCCCTGCTGAAGGTGGCACTTCTTGGTTTGTCTGTTGGAGCATCGCCTTGTCTCTTGGAATCACCTATACTTGGGTAAGTATCAGTTTTTGTTGCAGCTTTTATTATTATTTTTTTATTATTTATATAGCGCCAACATATTCCGTAGCGCTTTACAAAGCATTCAGCTTGTGTTTACTTTGAAGAGAAACTCTAAGAAAAAAAAACATCCTGGGAGGTACTTACCTCGGGATGGGGAAGCCTCCAGGTCCTAATGAGGCTTCCCTGTCCTCCTCCGTCTTGGCGATCCTGCGCTGGAAGCCCGTAGTAGTGCCTGCAATATTTTCATTACCCCGCTTCAGCGCAGGTGCAGTAGCAGCCAGTGGTGGGACGAAATTTTGCCTATGCAAAATTCCACATCGAAATTTGCAACTACGCATCGTAATGAGAAATTTCAAAGAAATGTTTTATTCATTTCGTATGTAATAGTAATAATTCATAATTTCGTGTAATTTTCACATAATTTTCACAACATTTTGTGCTGACTTTGGCGGTTAATAACAAAGTCCCCAAACATGATATTGCTACCAAAATGGCTACATATGTTAACCTCCCTGGCGGTAAGCCTGTGGTGAGCACCGGCTATGCCGCCGGAAGGCACCGCTCAGGCCCCGCTGGGCCAATTTGCATATTTTTTTTTTATACACGCAGCTAGCACTTTGCTAGCTGCGTGTGCAATGCTATTGCCGCCACTACCTGCCGATCTGCCGCTATTCGTCGCGCCGCGGCCGCCCCCCCCCAGACCCCGTGCGCTGCCTGGCCAATGAGTGCCAGGCAGCGCTGTGGGGTGGATGGGAGTCCCCTTTGACGTCACGACGTGACGCCATGGCGACGGGGGAAGCCCTCCAGGAGATCCCGTTCTTTGAACTGGGGGGATGCCGTTGAGCAGTAAAAAAAAGAAAATCATTTTTTCAAAAAGACCTTGTAGTTTTTGAGAAAATCAATTTTAAAAATGCAAAGAAAAATGTTTTTAAACTGTCATTTTTCAGTTTTAATTTTAATTTTTTTTTTTTGCATTTTGGTGTCAATAGCATGTATGGGGGTTTTGCTATTCACTGTGAAAGTCGGCATGAAATGATAAAAAAAAAATTATGCAAAAGTTTACGAAATTACAAATAATCATGATTAAGTATAGGCGTACTTGCGAAAATGTACGCAAAATTTTGCGTAATTCAAATTAGCTGACTACGATCATCACTAGTTGTGGCTTTTCAATCGGGCCCACTTTACTGCGCAGATGCGAGGCACCTATACCTGTGCAGTAGAGCGGTATGTAAATATTTACCTCCCGGGGTCCGGGGGCTTCCAGCGCTGGATTGCCAGGAAGGAGGAGGACGGGGGAAAATTCCTTAGGATCCAGGGGCTTCCCCCTCTCAAGGTATGTATCCCCCGGGGAGGAGGGGGGGTCTTATAGATTTTATCTAAGGTGTATCTGAGACCATGGAAAAAAATATACATACCTGGGGTTTCCTCCAGCCCCCACTCAGATTCATCGGTGCCTTGCCCTGTGGCTTAGCTAAGGAACTGTGGGCCCTGATGCAAGTTTTACATTGGGGCCCCCCAACCACTCTATACATAATTGATATGGTGCACCAAAACCTGCCAATGGCAACTACAGTGTCAGAGGTGCAAGAAGGGGATGGGGAACAGTGTGTTAATGATTACCACTATTCAACGTATCTATAGATGTGATTATTATGAGCACAGGACTATTAAAGAGCTCTTACTGCATTTGAGGTAGAGCCCTACGGGCCCCTCTGGCCCATGGGCCCCCGACCCGGTTGCAACCTCTGCTACCTATTGATATGCCCTTGCCATCCTCTCAGGCCACCTAGAGTCTCCGGTAATTCATCCAGTCAGGTTCAGTCAGCACAGGTGCAGTCTAGCCGCGCACGCTCCCCATCGCACTCCCACCGACAGAAGCGTTTTGTGCCTGCGCAAGTGCAGAGCGTTCCAGATCGCCAAAACGCAGTGGAGTGAGCACATGTGAAGTTTTCTTCTCCCCCACCGACTGGATAAATTATTAGTTAGTATATACTTGAGATAGCTCCTTTCAAAGGGAGAGGTGCTCTCAAAGACACGATGTCCTTATATGAGCGATCCCCCAGACCCACTATGAGAAATTTGTTTGTTAGAAGGACAGCAGTGGCACTCCCTCTGTAGGTGCTGGGCTATTCGTAATTTGGCTTGTGCGATAGGGTGTTTGCACCCGGTTGATTCCTTTTTTATTTGATTTATGTGCTGATCTGGCTCCTGCTGTTGACTGGGCCCAATAGAATTGTATGTATGCAGAGGCCTGATGAAGGGCATTGCTTGCCCGTAACGAACATGTGTTGTTGCCACCAGAAATTAATTACAGCTCATTTTGTCAAGGCAGATTATTGAATTTCAATTTTTGTATTTATTGTATAAATAAAGTTGTATCAAGTTTTTGTATTGCAAGGCTGTGTTGTGCTGGATAAATTATTAGGCCTGGGACGATGGCGAGGGACTGGGGCTGGAGGAAGCCCCAGGTATGTTTCATGTTTTTTTTTTGTTTGTTCATTGATCTCAGGTTTTTTTTAAGAAGAGGAAGAGTAACCGATCTGTGTTGATCACTGTTATGTAGTGCATAATTACTACTTATGCCTCAATGTGGAGCAAATGCAATGGCTGAAGGTGTGCCCTCCTCTTATTTCACAAGCTTGTACCGTTTTAATATCATGAACTTTATATTATTTGATTCCCTGGCTTTACATGTTCATAATCTAGTAGACAGAGTAGGATTATTCACTAGGCAACCTAGGCAGATGCCTGGGGCCTAGTTGGTGTCAAGGGGCCAAACTGCCACTAGTGATAAACAGAAATTACGCCCATGCATAATTAAGCATCCTAATACACAATTACGCATCGTAATCGTAATGCAGAATTTCGGGGGGATAGTGTAGGCAATTTCGTAGTTAATTGTTCTCATTCCTAATTACGCATGAATTTACACAAAATGTTGTGCCGACTTTGGCAGTTAATAGTAAAGCCCCCATACATGCCATTGCTACCAAAATGGTTACATATATTAACCACTTAAGGACCGGGGCTGTTTTCTGCGATCTGTGCTGCGTGGGCTCTTCAGCCCGCAGCACAGATCGGGTAATAGGCATGGCGATTAGACTTCCCCCCTTTGTTCCCCACTAGGGGGATGGCCTGCTGGGGGGGGGTCTGATCGCCGCCGCTCCGTGTGGCCGAGCTGGGGGGCTCCTCAAAGCCCCCCTCCGCAGCGCGATTCCTCCCTACCTCTCCTTCCCTGGGCGGCACAGGACGGCGATGCGTCCTGCGCCGCCTCTGATAGGCTGCAGCCTATCACAGGGCCGCGCCGTGTTGATGTAAACAGCGGGGATTTCTTCCCTGCGTGTTTACAGTTAGCCTGCGAGCCGCAATCGGAGGCTCGCAGGCAGGGGCGTAACTAGAAATCACTGGGCCCCCCTGCGAATATTTGGATGGGGCCCCCCCCATAGGTGCCAAATAATCGTAATGGGGCAGCGTTTCACTGTAAATTAATTGTAAAGTGGGCAGCATTTTACCAGACAATCGTAATGTGGGCCAGAAAATCGTAATGTGGGCAGAGTTCACCAGAAAATCGTAATGTGGGCCTTTAGAAAATCATAATGTGGGCAGAGTTCACCAGAAAATCGTAATGTGGGCACCAGTCACCAGAAAATAGTAACGTGAGCAGCAGTCACCAGAAAATTGTAACGTGGGCAGCATTTACCAGACAATCGTAATGTGGGCAGCGTTCACCAGAATATCGTAATGTGGGACAGAAAATCGTAATGTGGGCAGAGTTCACCAGAAAATTGTAACATGGACAGCATTCACCAGACAATCGTAACTTGGGCAGTGTTCACCAGAAAATCGTAATGTGGGCCAGAAAATCGTAATGTGGGCAGCGTTCACCAGAAAATCGTAACGTGGACAGCATTCACCAGACAATCGTAACGTGGGCAGTGTTCACCAGAAAATCGTAATGTGGGCCAGAAAATCGCAATGTGGGCAGCAGTCACCAGAAAATCGCCATGTGGGCAGCAGTCACCAGAAAATTGCAATGTGGGCATCAGTCACCAGAAAATCCTAATGTGGGCAGCAGTCACCAGAATATCGTAATGTGGGCAGCAGTCACCAGAAAATCCTAATGTGGGCAGCAGTCAGTCACCAGAATGTCGTAATGTGGGCAGCAGACACCAGAAAATCCTAATGTGGGCAGCAGTCACCAGAAAATCGCAATGTGGGCAGCAGTCACCAGAAAATCGCAATGTGGGCAGCAGTCACCAGAAAATCGCAATGTGGGCAGCAGTCACCAGAAAATCCTAATGTGGGCAGCATACACCAGAAAATCGTAATGTGGGCAGCAGACACCAGAAAATCGCAATGTGGGCAGCAGACACCTGAAAATCGCAATGTGGGCAGCAGACACCTGAAAATCGCAATGTGGGCAGCAGACACCTGAAAATCGTAATGTGGGCAGCAGACACCTGAAAATCGTAATGTGGGCAGCAGACACCTGAAAATCGTAATGAGGGCAGCAGACACCTGAAAATCGTAATGAGGGCAGCAGACACCTGAAAATCGTAATGTGGGCAGCAGACACCTGAAAATCGTAATGTGGGCAGCAGACACCAGAAAATCGTAATGAGGGCAGCAGACACCAGAAAATCGTAATGAGGGCAGCAGACACCAGAAAATCGTAATGTGGGCAGCAGACACCTGAAAATCACAATGTGGGCAGCAGACACCTGAAAATCACAATGTGGGCAGCAGACACCTGAAAATCACAATGAGGGCAGCAGACACCTGAAAATCGTAATGAGGGCAGCAGACACCTGAAAATCGTAATGTGGGCAGCAGACACCTGAAAATCGTAATGTGGGCAGCAGACACCAGAAAATCGTAATGAGGGCAGCAGACACCAGAAAATCGTAATGAGGGCAGCAGACACCAGAAAATCGTAATGTGGGCAGCAGACACCTGAAAATCACAATGTGGGCAGCAGACACCTGAAAATCGTAATGAGGGCAGCAGACACCTGAAAATCGTAATGAGGGCAGCAGACACCTGAAAATCGTAATGTGGGCAGCAGACACCTGAAAATCGTAATGTGGGCAGCAGACACCTGAAAATCGTAATGAGGGCAGCAGACACCTGAAAATCGTAATGAGGGCAGCAGACACCTGAAAATCGTAATGTGGGCAGCAGACACCTGAAAATCGTAATGTGGGCAGCAGACACCAGAAAATCGTAATGAGGGCAGCAGACACCAGAAAATCGTAATGTGGGCAGCAGACACCAGAAAATCGTAATATGCCCCCCCCCCCCCCCCCCCCCGGGGCCCGCTCGGAGTTTTGTGGGTGCTGGAGGGGTGGCAGCATGAGGGGAAAGCCTTGCCCACAGTCGGCGGGGAGAGGGGTAGTTCCCCCCTCTCCCTCACCTCGGGGCTCTCCCCTCTGTGCTCCCCTCCAGCTCGTAAGTGTCTGTGGGGCTGTGGTGGGCAGCGAGCGGCGGGCAGATACATACCTGCTTCCGTGCGTTCCATTGGAGACTTCTCCCTCTAGCGGCTGACGTCACTTCCGGAAGTGACGTCAGCCGCTAGAGGGAGAAGTCTCCGATGGAACGCACGGAAGCAGGTATGTATCTGCCCGCCGCTCGCTGCCCACCACAGCCCCACAGACACTTACGAGCTGGAGGGGAGCACAGAGGGGAGAGCCCCGAGGTGAGGGAGAGGGGGGAACTACCCCTCTCCCCGCCGACTGTGGGCAAGGCTTTCCCCTCATGCTGCCACCCCTCCAGCACCCACAAAACGGCCCCAAGCGGGCCCCAGGGGGGGGCCGGGCCCCCCCCCCGCGGGCGCAGGGGCTGCAGGGCCTATTCCTACGCCCCTGCTCGCAGGCTATTCACGGAGATACCCTCCGTGAACAGACATGGAACGACCGTTTCCACGTAAAACCACAAACGACCAGCCGCCGCCTATCGGTGTTAGCTGGTCGTTAAGTGGTTAAGAAAAACACCTTAGGGCCCTTTTCCACTAGCAATCACAATCACAAATCACAAACGCCAGCAATTGCGATTGAGATTTTTCGTTAATTCTGTTAAGCGATTGCGATTTTCATTTGCATTGCATTATCATTGTAAAAATCGCTCCAGAAAGCGATTAGCGATTTCTAAATCGAATCACTGTAGTGGAAAATACTTCTCGTGATTTCTATGATAAAGTAACAACTCTAGCGATTTAAAAATCACTAGCGATTTGCGATTTTGCGATTCAACAATCACAATCGCTCTAGTGGAAAAGGGCCTTAAGTTACAAAAAATTGTTCAAAAAGACCTTGTAGTTTTTGAGAAAATCAATTTTAAAAATTTAAAAAATGGATTTTAAACTCATTTTTCTAGGTTTAAAAACCATTTTTCTTTGCATTTTTAAAATCAGTTTTCTCAAAAACTAAAAGGTCTTTTTAAAAAAAGTCTTTTTGACTTGTACCCAAAATTCTCCTTAAAGAGACACTGAAGCGAAAAAAAAATTATGATATTATGATTTGTATGTGTAGTACAGCTAAGAAATAAAACATTAAGATCAGATACATCAGTCTAATTGTTTCCAGTACAGGAAGAGTTAAGAAACTCCAGTTGTTATCTCTATGCAAACAAGCCATTAAAGAGAGTCTGAAGCGAGAATAAATCTCGCTTTAGACCTCATAGATAGCAGGGGCATGCGTGCCCCTGCTAAAACGCCACTATCCCGCGGCTTAACGGGGGTCCCTTCACCCCCAAAAAAATCCCCTCCGTACAGCCGGGGAGCGCTTCCACATTGGGGCAGGGCTAACCGCCGCAGCCCTGCCTCCCGCGCGTCTATCAGACACGTACCTCCGCCCCTCCCCCACTCCTCTCAGTCTTCCTTCACTGAGAGGGGTGGGGGAGAGGCGGCGATGCGCCGCTGATAGACGCGACTAGAGGCAGGGCTGCAGCCATTAGCCCTGCCTCCAGGAAGAGAATATCTACGACCAAGTCTTGCGGGGGTGGGTTTGGGGGTGAAGGGACCCCCGTTTAGCCGCGGGATAGCGGCGTTTTAGCAGGGGCACATATGCCCCTGCTAACTATGAGCTCTGAAGCGAGATTTATTCTCGCTTCAGGGTCTCTTTAAGCTCTACAACTTTCAAAGTCGTGGAGAGGGCTGTTATCTGACTTTTATTATCTCAACTGCTATTGAACTATTTACTTTTTCTCTGCCAGAGCAGAGGTCATTAGTTCACAGACTGCTCTGAAAGAATCATTTTGAATGCTGAGTGTTGTGTAATCTGCACATATTATAGAATGATGCAATGTTAGAAAAAAACACTATATACCTGAAAATAAAAATATGAGAATATTTTCTTTGCGTCTAATCTTCTAGTAATTATTCATAGTACACAACCAATTCACTATATCATATATATTTTTTCGCTTCAGTGTCTCTTTAACATATGTAGCAATTTTGGTAGCAATAGCATGTATGGGGGGGCTTTGCAATTCACCACCAAAGTCGGCACGAAATTACGCGTAAATTATGCGTAAATTCATGCATAATTACGAATGAGTAAACAAAGTCAATTTAAGTATGAATTTGTAATTACGTGTAAAATTAATTGATACGCGTAATTTCCTGTAATCGTAATTTCGATCATCAACTACCTCCTTTTTAACATTTTCCCACCTCAGCTTACGGGAAAGACTGTCACGGGCATCCAAAGTATATCCTTGCCTCGGGCCCCATTTTGTCCTCTGAGCAGACTTATAAATAACTTTGTTCTGTCGTGAAGTCCCCCGTGGAGTTCCATCAGTCTGTTTTTGGGAGAAAATATGGAGAAAGTTGTATTTTTTTGACAAAGAAACAGGAAGAGTGAGAAGGCCTCTTTTGTCAGTGAAATTGGTTTTATGCAAAACTCAGGCCCATCCCTGCGTTCTCCTGTATCTCCATCATAAAGCAATCAAAGTCTGTCCTCACTGCTAAAATAACCATTTAAACTGTGAAATCCACTGCCTATAATAACAATAATAGCCTAGGACTAAGATGGCACACTGCCGAAATCTATCCTTTCTTCTCGCACATATTTTGTCCACCTGTTGATTGTTTATCATCATTATTATTGCTTTATTTTGGTAAGTCGAGCTGACACAATAAAGAATGTACACAGCTGGAAGAAAGTTGTGTTGAATCGGAATTCAGGTCCATTGATCTGCTTCCCTTCAGCTACGTCGCCCCCTAGTGCGAGTGGAATTTGACAGCAGACAAAATCTTTTTGGTTTCCTTCGGCACGTTTTAAGTCGAAAAATGAATAATTGCTGCAAATGAATTAGCAGGCATCTTTTAGATACACATTTTCGTTGTTGGGTGTTGGACCGCTGCCCGGCTGGCAGGAGACTGAAAACAAAATGTAATGCTGCATAATATTTCCTTAGCCGCAAGTATTTATACGAGGCTATATTCTGATGATGTTAATTGTCTGCTGGAAACTGAATATGGAGTCCGACAGCCAAAATGTGAAGGGGAGGGGGAGGGGGGGGGGGGGAGGGAGCAAAGCACATAAACAAACACATCTGTGATGGATATATATATATATATATATATATATATATATATATATATATATATATATATACATACACACAGTACAACCCCTGTTATCCAGAAGTCAGTTAACCAGAAGTCTCATGCAAACAGAAAACTAAAATTGTGGCCTTGGAGGATGCCTAATTCTCCTTTTACACTTCTTTATACAGTGATAAACCTTTGTTACATTAAAGGGAATCTGATGAGAAATTAAGCCTATGATATGATTTGTACAGTATGTGTAGTACTGCTAGACTTTTTGCTGCCTGAAGCATGTGCCCCCCCACCCTCCGATTTGGAAGGATCACACAGCACCCGACAATTTACTCTCTCTCTGCTTCATTTAAAGTTCTCACATGACATGCTGCAGCTCAACACAATAGCACACTGGCTAGCTGTGAGTCTGAGGCAAACAAACTGCTCACCCTCAGCCACTCCATTCCTCCTCAGTCAGGACAGCAGTGCCGCCTCCTCCCTTCTGCTGTACAAGTCAAATGAAACACTGTTGATCTCCTGCCTCCCCCCTCCTCACTCACTGTCAGACTCCTCACACAGAACAACAAGCTGCTTTTCTCCAATGATGACCTCTTCACCTCGTTCACTCTCCTCTCGCTTCTTCTCCTACTCTGATGGCATGCTGTTAGTGTAAACACAGTACAAGCATGCTGGCCCTGTAACCTCTGCGCCTGATGCAAATATTTCACCTTGCTTCATTAAAGAGAAACGCCCTGATCCTTTTAATCAATACCAGTTGCCTGGCAGCCCTGCTGGTCTATTTCTCTGCAGAAGTATCTGAATAACACCAGAAACAAGCATGCAGCTAGTCTTGTCAGATATGACTTTAAAGTCTGAAACACCTGATCTGCTGCATACTTGTTCAGGGGCTATGACTAATAGTATTAGAGGCAGAGGATCAACAGGGCTGCCAGGCAACTGGTATTGCTTAAAAGTAAATAAACATGGCAGCCTCCATATCCCTCTCTCTTCAGTTCCCCTTTAAGAAATAAATTATAAATTATTAGCACAGATATGAGTCTCATATTGTTTCCAGTAAAGGAAGAGTTAAGAAACTTAAGTTCTTTATTATGCAAAAGAGCTTCTCTGAGCTCTGCAACCAATTTGGTGTGGACAGCACTGTCTTTTGAAGCACTTATCCCAACTGTCTCTCATTGTTTCTTGTTTGTTTATGGTTTTTACTGCAGAGGAAAGTTCAAAACTAGCCTGCTCTGTTTCATCATTTAGAATGCTAAGTGTGGTGTGTAAAATGCAATTATTAGAGAATGATGTAATGTAAAAAAAAAAAAAAGCTATATAACTGAGACTATTTTCTTTGCTACTAATGTAATGTACGTAATTATCTGTACTACACAACTTTTTTTTCACTTCAGTGTTACTTTAAGTTAAGTCGTTTTTTTTTTGTCCTAATTTGTTTTTAATTAAAGTATTTCAACATTTAAGTGGGGTGAAGCTCAGCACTGACAATCTGAAATCCACTACCACAAAATAAATAAATAAATAAATAAATAAATAAATAAAAATGTAGCAGAACAGCATTCAAACAGTTAAACACAGCACTTCTTCAGTGGAAAGCTCCTTGCTTCAGTGGAAAGCTTCTGGCTGCATCCGAAGAGGTCATAACTTTATCTTTTGTTTACATTCCTTTGCCAGATACATTTAGTAAGCATTAGCAAGCTGCGGAAACTGAGCTGTACTGATCTGAGGAGCAGAAAGAGCTGAGAAGTGATCACTAGATAGATTTTAATATATAAATACAGCAGCTATGCAATAAAATGCAATCGCTGCATTCAGAGCAGATAAACTGTGCTTTGGGAATTTGTAAACAGACAATATTACTTGTGTATAAATGCAAATATGATAATAAGTAGTTGTGCGCCTGTGCAGTAGTAATGCAAAGGCTGCAGATCGCTCCCGGGGTAGCGAGACGAGAGAGCTCGTGCGGCCTGGATGCACCCATGCAGTTGGCCAATTGCAGAAGACCCAGGAGGGGGAGGAGGACGGCAACAGAGCGATTAGGCCAGAGAGGGCTGGAGTAAGCCCCAGGTATGTATATTTCTTCTTTGTATCCCCAACTCAGGTTCCCTAAGTGCACCCTTAGAGCAAATTACCACACATGCTGTCATTTGAACAATAATTAATCTATCTATTAACCCACCTTGGTTGATTAACCATTAAATTATGTTAATAATGAACTTTACACTGTAAGACTTGGGCCCTGACACGTTTTCTGGCACATTTTCCGAGGTGATGTGATGTACAACCTACTGCTGGTGATTGTACAGAACTTCCGATTATTATTTTTCTTTTATCCTGTTGAAAACAAATTAAATACTTTCCAAGTTCTGCTTACTACGTGGAGATGTGTTCCCCCCTCCCCCCAGCACAAGAAAAGGTCATAGGCGCTTCTCTAACTCCAAATACAGAAGCGCTGATGGGGCTTCAGACAGGAATGTGACAGAACTGAACAGGACCAGTCCATCTCTTCATAGGGGATTCTCAGTATTTCATTTATTCTTTACAAAACCTCTACCTGAATACAAAGTTGCAGCACCTACCATTTTGCACATTATTCTGGTAGTTGGACTGAACAACTACCATTCACTAAGTGCTTTTGAAAACAAAGAAAACTCTGAGAATCCCCCACAAGGGGATGGGCTAGTCCAAACCTGTCAGTTCTTTCAAATTTCTACTATCTACTGTAAGCAACAGCAACATAGGGAAAAAGTATTTTATAGCACATTTTATTCTGGGAGAAATGTACTTTTTATTCATGTGTTCTCGTGCATTTTAAGTTGTACAATGTTTCATACGATAGTGGTCCTTTAATAAAAACAATATAACCACAATAACGATATCTAGTGAACTGAATACGTTTGTGTTGATGCTTCTCTTAATGTTTGTTGCTAGCGTGTACCAGCAGCAGTGTTAAATGCGTGAGCACAGCTTATTCATTATAAAACGCACACGAGGGGCTACACTTAAACACAATAGGAGGTCATCACAATATTCAGTTCCAGGGGACCACGGGGCCTGTTTCCCCGCACAACGGCAATTGATCAATAGTCTGATCTTAGAGTTATAATGCTTTGATGCCTCGAGAGAATCTTAAGTACTGTGAAAATGACTTATAAATACAGATCTAGAAAACGTTATCGAAACAATTTCTGTGTATATCAAAAAGCATTGATCCAGAATTCATCAGAGGAACTTTGGGAGGAGAAACAAAGATATTAATTTAAAATTGCAATATATAGAGGTGCAGATATATTATACTAGACCTCAATGCCCACACAAAGAATAGTGCTTACCAACATCACTAAAAGGGGACAGTGAAACAGTATCAAAGTCTCCTGGCTGCGACAGGCTCAGAAAGACTAAGGCCAGGTTCACATTAGCGGTGAGCGGAACGGAAGTGGAATGTATACTGTAGAAACGGTCCGGTATGTGAACAGATCCAATGTTAACCAATGGATCCGTTCATATCCATCCGCTTGTACGGATTCATTGTCCGATCCGCTCAGCGAACAAAAAAATGCTGCAGGACCTATTTTTACGGACCGTTATGCCCAGTGCGCAGCAGCCTCTGAAGACGCTCAAGGAGCGAAACGGTCGTTAGGCGACCCCACCGCCCCCACCGTGCCCCACAGCCATCTACAGAAGGGTAGGAAACATTTTATGTACGAAACTAATGATATGCATATTTGAAGTTTGTCAGCCGGATGGAATAAAGCTGCTTTTACGCTTTGGAACCTTGCAAGTGCCAGCCTGTCTTCTTTTCTCCGTATGCCTATCCTCAGTGTGCTGCTGCGATCCTGCGCAATAGTGCGACAGTGACTGTCTGGACTGGAGGGGAGCCGGAGCGGAGGAGAGGAGCTGCCCTGCTATGCGTCACTCGAGGAGCCTAGGAGAGCGACCCGACCCCCGCACGCTGCCTGCACTGCACCATTGTAAGTTATAATGTGCCTGGTGCTGCTGGCTTATGTGGACGGAGGTGGGTGCGTGTGGGCTGGGGAATGGGGGCCAGGGGACTTGCTGGCTACTGTGGACGGAGGTGGGTGGGTGGGGCCCCCTGGCTACATATACTGGGCACATATACCCCTGGCTACATATACTGGGCACATATACCCCTGGCTACATATACTTGGCACATATACCCCTGCCTACATATACTGGGGACATATACCCCTGATTACATATACTGGGGACATATACCCCCGGCTACATATACCCCCGACTACATATACTGGGCACATATACCCCTGGCTACATATACTGGGCACATATACCCCTGGCTACATATACTTGGCACATATACCCCTGCCTACATATACTGGGGACATATACCCCTGACTACATATACTGGGGACATATACCCCCGGCTACATATACCCCCGACTACATATACTGGGGACATATACCCCCGACTACATATACTAGGGACATATACCCCTGGCTACATATACAGGGCGTATATACCCCTGACTACATATACTGGATATACGGGAGGGGTCGCAGCATGAAGGAAAAAAGCCATGGCCACAAATCAGGGGGAGTGACCGGGCCGAACCCCCGCGGGTGCAGGGACTGCAGCCCGTATTGTTACGCCCCTGATGGCAGCCAATCAGCTAGCACCTCCTCCTGGACCCCCCCCCCCATTAAAAAGCAGTTACTGTGGCTATATTGAATGAATTCTCTGCTGACTGCTGACTGTTAGTGAGAGCAGGGTCCGACTTGCTGCAGATAGGTAGGAAAAGCATTATCTAGGCCTGTGTTCTTGTTCCTCGCTTGCTGTGAAAGCACCCCAAATAGCCCTTTTGAGGGCTAGCACATCGGTCTCACGTGGGTTTTTTTTGCGTGTGACACCCCACAGCACACTGACACCCAGAGCTGTGTGCACACTACTGCTGTTGCCTCATTATGTTGCAGGCACAGAACCACTCCAGTGCATTATTATTTCACTGTATTCTGATAGTACTATTACATTTCTGTGTGTGTGTCACTCCAAAGCCCACTGACACCTAGAGCTGTGCACACTACTGCTATTGTTGCTACATTAAGTTGCACGCACAGTACCACTTCAGTGCATTATTTGTAGGAATGTAAAGTGATTTCTGCCCTTTAACCACTTTATCCACAAGTCAGTAGATATACGTCCTCTGTGACTTCATCTAAGCCACAAGTCAGTAGATATACGTCTTTTAGTAGAAGCAGTGCTGTGCCGGATTTGGCTTGCTCCTGTGCACATTTGTGGCACTACCTGATGCAGCACTAATTGGTGAATGGGAATATATGTTTCCTGAGCTAATGAGATTGATTTTTACCAGAGCCGGGACAAGGTCCTCCAGCACCCAAGGCTGAGACACCAAAGTGCGCCCGTCCATCCCTGCCACCCCAGCCGTCACACACTTATTGCTATTAGACTAAGAGGCCCCCATGAGCCCACAACCTCCCCAACACCTTAATCTCTAGTTATCTGGCTTGCAGTCACTGCTATGTATCCCCTTTTCTTATTTCTTTCTGCTTCAAACACAATTAGGAATGACAGCTGAATTAATTCTGTGCCCCCTCCTACACTGCGCCCCGAGGCTGGAGCCTCTCCAGCTTATGCCTCAGCCCGGCCCTGATTTTTACTGTTAAATTGAATATTAAAATTCATAGTGAAAAATACACTCTGTAGCATTATTTCAGAATCAAATATCTTCACCATAAATTGTGACCGGAACATAATTTAAGTTTTGTGATAAGCAGTAAGAATAGCCAAACAAAATGTGTTTTTTTTAAATCTACAGTAGCACTTTTTATTTTTAAACTGGAATTGGTAAAACTGAGAAATGTTTTTTTCTATTTTTTCTTTGTTTTCCCATTAAAATTCATAGAAAAGAAAATAGTTTGAGAGAAAAAAATGGCATACAATGAAAGCCTAGTTTGTCTTGAAAAAAATATATATATTTCATTCCTGTGTCGTGAGTAGGGATAAAGTTATTTCTGATTAAATAAGGACATAGCTAAACTGTCAATACTGCTCTGGTCCATAAGTGGGAAACAAGGTCTGGATGCAAAATGGTTAAAGATTAAAACCCAAGTTTGTGTCAACTCCGTAATTTTTGGTGGCACTTTTGGCATAGATCCCCCTCTGGCTTGCCACAGTCCCGGTGTTAGCCGCCTTGAAACAACTTTTCCATCACTTTTGTGGCCAGAAACAGTCTTTGCAGGTTTTAAACGTTGCTACTTTGTTGTTTTTGCATGCGGACATGTTGTGCAGTTTGTCGCTTAGCTTGGGCCATAGTATTTAAGTGAGTTTGTTGTTTAGTTGGTTAGCGTGTGTGTCATAAAAACAACTTGTCATGCAGTTGGACATGTTAGGCTTGATTCACTAAACCGTGATAACTGATATGCGCACTAGCGTTTTGCGCACGTTGTAACGCACTTAACGGTTTTCATGTGCAAATGCAAATTTTCACCCAAAAATTCCCAATTGCACGTAAAACACGTTAAGTGCGTAATAACGCACGCAAAACTGTAACGCGGCCATGATATCAGTTATCACGGTTTAGTGAATCAAGCCCGTTGCGCGGCTGGTTGTGCATTAAGATGGACGTGTGTATGAGCCTTTAGAGAATATAGGAGTTAGAATTAAAGGTGCTTGCCAGGCCCCTTGAAGCCCTTCTGGGCCCCAGGCAAGTGCCCTGAGTGCCTTGTGTGTAATCCGGCCATGATATGAGTTCAGTACCACTTTAAGGTACTTTAAGATATCAGTCACAGAGTTCAGAATAGTGATCACTAATTAAGATCTATCTAATAATGGGGCTGCATGCGCAATGTGTGCAAAACTTGACTATGACTAGTAATTATTTGGTAAAGTCTTATGTAACATTTTGTTAATAGCAGGAAGCACACTGTGAATGTCATCACTTATGATTAATCTCCGCTCTCTGCGCGATACCAAAAAAAGAAAAAGAAAGATACTACATAAACTCCGGCCAAAACCTTTTCTCCTGCTCTATCCCGGATCCCTGGACGACTTCCAAGGCTGATTCTGGTCCATAGATGATACTTCTTCTGGCATCATTTTGGAAGATGAATTATATTATTGCTCCATTGCAGTCACAGGAGAATTTATCTCGTGTAATCAGGCCAATTATACTCCTAAAACGCTGCAGCTGAGTTGAGAAACAAATAATACATTTGGAAATGTGTCAGCAGCTTGTGACAAATTACTCACCGTTTATTAGCTGGAATTGTTCTTCAGTCTTCTAAGTGGTGGGAAAAGAAATCTGGATCGCATTTTCTTTGTAATCTTCATTTCTAGGTTCAAGAGGGTGGATTCACAGAACGTACGTATTTTTCACCTTAACGGTAATGAGAGCTAATGCATAGGATAAACAAATGAGAGATAATTCATGAGATAAACAGATACCGGTAAGTGCCATATGCAATTCCCTTTTTCTCCTGAGTTTTCTCCTAGGAGATAATTTTTTATCTTCTATTTATAATAACTTTTTAGCTCTTTGCAACTGAAAAAAGTGAACAAAAGTAGGTGAAAAAGTACTATCAAAATTATTTTCAGTACTTTCTTGCTTGCTGAAAGCATTTCACTGACAATTTTTAAAATATCACCTTGGAGAAAACTACGGAAAAACTAATAATTGCATATGGGCCAAGGGGCCGTATGGAATTCACTTTTTCTCCTGAGTTTTCTCCTAGGGGATATTTTCACAAGTTGTCAGAAAATGCCCTTTAGGACACCAGCAAGCAAGAACATACTCAAAATAAATTTGAAAGTACTTTTTCACCAACATTTAGTTACTTTTTCAATTGTAAAATGTTGAAAATTTAGCTTAAAGAGAAGATGAAAAATATCTCCTAGGAGATAACATATGGGTCAAGGAGAGATAAACCATGAGTTAAGTCAGTTAAGAAGAGATAAATCATGAGTGAAGTTAGATAATGAGATATAAATTGTGAGTTATTAAGTAAGGTGATATAATTCAACAGAAACTTTTTGTGAATCAGCTAAGGAGAGCTACTTGAGTGTTTGCTTCCATAACAGGGATTAAAAGCGGTATTGTCAGCTATAAAATCAAATTCCTATTACCCACTTCTCTTCGTTTATTATGCAGTCTACAACCTGATGCTGCATTGCAAGTATTCCAATATAATTATAAATGTTTCTGCTGTAATGAATCTTATCTCAGTCAGCCTGGCTCTATTCTGGTAGAAGGAAGCTTGTTATCTCCCCCCCCACATTCCTGCTCCTCACTGATTGGCTGAGGGCAGTTCAGTGTGAGAGAAGTCTGAGAAGGGAAATACATCTCACCCCTCTGCAGAAGCTGCTGAAATAGGATTTATGCTGTGCTCACATGTGGTTACCAAGCAAGCTGCAAATGGCAGTGCAGTTTCTAGTAGGAAAAAAAAGAGTAAAGAAGGAAATTACATCAGGATTGGCTTCAGTCAGAGGCAGTAAAGATTGAAAATGCCTGAAACAGTTTTATCTTCATTTACTACTAGTGTAAGACTCAGCATTGCCCAGGTATATATTTGGCTGTCTGTGGCCCCGCCCCTTTAGAGAATTTGAAGCCCAGTCACCCAACGACCGACTGTAGAAGGTTTGAGACCTCTGGCATTAACAGTGTAGAATGGCAGCAGTTTAAATATTAACCTAAAATGGACAACCCTGCACTGGAGGCCTCTGTAAGGGCCCATTCTCACTTGTAGTCGCAAAATGCTAGTGATTAGCACAAGCGTTTTGTGCTGGTGAGTTTACCACCATAAGCAGGGTAAAATTACTGTACACTCTCCCAAATTTTGAGCAATCACGATTAGCGCTTTTTAGCATTCTAATTGCGATCACTCTAAAATCGTGGTTAGAATGCTGCATGTAGCACATTTTGTAATTGCCGCTAATTGCGGGATCGATGGCAATTGCAGCATCACTGCTATATACTTAATATTGCGCCAACGCTTTAAAAAGCACTATCGATCGCCCGCGATTCAGCAAATAACGCTAATTGCCCGCTATTCGCCCCAGTGAGAACAGGCCCTAAGAACTGGCAGATTTGTAAGAATCTTTGTTCCCAGCCTCCCTTAATGACTGGATAACAGTTCAGTGGAGGTAGGGCAGGTGTGTCTTAGTAGAGAGGATGTTAAACGGAAGAGATGGCTGGGGAAGCGATAGTGTGGCCTAGTAGCCCCTATCAGTGCACTTAATTGGTCCCACACATCTCCAGTCACAAATAAAAACACTAACCTAAGGGGAAAATGCCTTCCAGCACAGCATCCACTCTGCAGCTAATGGGCCCAAGATATGCCTTACCTGACCCGGCATACCAAAGGACCAAACAGGAATGATCACACATTATGGGTCTTCTTAAAGAATAGCACTGAGCATAGCATGCATCACATGACCAGCATCCAATACATTTAGCAAAATCCAGGCAGAAGGCAACTAACCTCCAGTCAGTAGAAGTAGCCGTTTTGGACGGTGAGGTTCATCACATATCAGCAACTGCCAACCCGTTACCCCTACTGCTCACCTTGTAACGTCACTATTCAGTTGCCTGTCTGAACTTGCCCTTTTAGAGTTACCATCGTAACAAAGGGCTAAATTTTTCCACTGCTAAAAGCACTTAATTAAACTGGCTCAGTCAAGCATGGACTAAATAGACATATATAAGCAGGTGACCCACAGAAATCTTACAGTCAAAGTAAGAATGGGTTATAGAGTGAAACTGCCCAAATGCCAACAAAAAGACTTTACAGGTTAAAACACAAGAAATTCGGACAGAAAACCATGATATCTGGAGCGTAAATGTGGGCTTGCCAAAGCCAAAGCTCAAAGGGCAACAAATTTGCAGCAAAGTGTTCGAAAACACAGTAATAGTATTGCTCAGAAGCATTCATACGCATATATGAGTGGTGTAATGCGACACAAGGATGCAATTCAGAGGATTAATTTCATCCCTGAATCAATGTGGTAAAAACTAAGGATTCCCAGATTTAAAGAGTAGCTGTCACTCATAAAAACAAAAATCAATTCTTTTTTTTTAATCTAGTAAACAAGTAATAAGGATGCTAACCAGGCAATCCAAAAGTTAAAAATCACTATTATTTTTCTTCTCCATAAAACTTCATTCCCCAGTTTCTCTGGCTCTTATTTGGTACATCTGCTGCACAAAGGAAGTTGCAGGGCATGCTGGGTTTTCTTTTTCTCTTCTTCACTTTCCCTCAGACATAGCTAATGCAGCCCGATTGGCTGAAGCCTCTTTCCCTCTTGTTTTCCCCTCCCACACCTCTGTTCCTCTCTGATTGGCCAATATTTCTCAATGCGCTTTCTACTACAGAGCTGGGTGGGAGTGTCTGAAGACTGGAAGGAGGGCAGACAAAGCATACACAGACAGAGTAAGGGAGGAAATTATGTCAGGATTGACTTCAAGATAGACACAGACAAAAATGGGAAATGCTAAAAAGGATTTTCTCTTTTTTTACTATAGAAAAATCACTACACTCAGAATGTGGACAGTGCAATACATACGTTATGTAAGGAGAGCAAGTATTTATCTATTTATATATGTGTTGTTGTACTTTCCTGAGATAGTATGGCTGACAGCTCCTCTTTAAAAAAGAGGTAATCAGCTAAACAGATTACACATTCCGCCCGGCGGATTGCTCAAGACCAGTCTTATCACCCGAACGACAGTCTGTGCACACGCCCGATTTCGCGTGCGGATGACTGAACGACGGGACATTCAAACGACCCGTCGTTCGCAAAAGTCCGACGTGTGTATGGGCCTTAAGCCTGATCTCCACTTTGATACAATCATCATTTCTAGCTATATCAGCGCCAAAATCCACAACTGCTATGTTTATAAAGAAGCAGGCCATTTGGGCACATGCACAGAGGTGTGTAGCGCCAGATGATGGCATGATTATAGCTTCAATGCTATAGACCACACCTCACGTAAGGGTAACTTGAAGTTCCAGCAATTGCCTGACTCCGAATTCCTTCTCCCTCCGAGTTGCATCAGATGGGGTATAGTATATCCCTTTGCCGACTGCTCAACACTAATTGGCGTGAAGTCCTGGGGCGGGGTTTTGCAGGAGATTGCGCGCGCTACTCCGCTCAGTCATCAGTCTCCCATCGGCGATCGCCATCTATTTACACTGTACAGCGCTGCGATCTACGGCAGTGCTGTACTGAGGACAGCTGTGTGACACGGCTGCCCCCCTGGGAGGCACAGAAGCGATCGGCTGTCATAGGATGATGCCTATGACAGCCGATCGCTGTGATTGGCTGGCGGGGGGAGGGAGGAAAATAAAAATAATGAAAAAAGGGGAAAATGTATATTAAAAAAAATAATAATAATAAAAAAAAAATAACATGACGGTAGGGATCAGCGCCCACCAACAGAAATCTCTGTTGGTGGGCAGAAATGGGGGAGGGGGGGGGGATCACTTGTGTGCTGAGTTGTACAGCCCTGCAGTAAGGCCTTAAAGAGGAAATCCAGTGAAAATAATGTAATAAAAAAAAGTGCATCATTTTTGCAATAATTATGTATAAATGATTTAGTCAGTGTTTACCCATTGTAAACTCTTTTAAATCTCTGATTTACATTCTGACATTTATTACATGGTGACATTTTTACTGTTGGCAGGTGATGTAGCTGCTGCATGCTTTTTTGGCAGTTGGAAACAGCTGTAAACAGCTATTTCCCACAATGCAACAAGGTTCACAGACAGGAAACTGCCAGGAGTACCACGGTCCTCAGAGTTTCTTGTGGGAGGGGTTTCACCACAATATCAGCCATACAGAGCCCCCTGATGGTCTGTTTGGGAAAAGGAAAATATTTCTCATGTAAAAAGGTGTATCAGCTACTGATTGGGATAAAGTTCAATTCTTGGTTGGAGTTTCTCTTTAAAGCTACAGTGGCCTAAATTGTAAAAAATAGCCTGGACACTAGGGGGCTGTAAGCCTACGGTCCTCAAGTGGATATACTCCCCTGTGTTTCAGCGGCAGCAGGGTGAGCCATCATTCAGCTCCCCGGCGCCCAACTGACCGGGCGGCGTACTAATATGTGGCAGTTAACCTGATTGCCACTTTACAACACATTGTGAAATAGGGGTAGCCAATTTCACGGCTTAGAATGCCAAAAGAAAAGCCGCCCTGGAGGATGATGGTGTTTGTTCCAAACACTCCATTCACCAATGTACCTGAGGTTACCAGCTATAGAACCAGCCATATATATACCTGCAGAGAAAGTCTATCGGTCACATGCTGCCTTCTCTTTCTCAACATGTGCTCTCATAAATGTGCATAACTATAGCCCTGACACTCCATGGACAGTGGGTGGGGACTATGGGAACTGTTACTTTTCCCTCTTCTGCAAGGTAGCACAATTTTTTTTTCAAAGTGGGGGAGGAGTTTTGCTAGGGGAGTTGAAGTTACTCCCCCAGAGTGCTCTTGATTATCTCTTGCTCTATTCAAGTACATAGAGCTTCAGGCCGGTTTTACACTTGAGGCGTGCGTTTGCGGTGCGATGCACTGCCCCCTGCTATATCTCACCACAACGCACAAAATCACAAACATATGACCCTGCGGCAGAGTACGCTGACGGGGTCATACGGCTAGTGTTGTGACCTATAGCAGTTGGCTGGGATGGCACAAAGACCTATCATCAGGGCTGACTTCTGCAAATATTCACTGAATGAGTTTCAAAAAAATTCCCCGCTCCTCTGTACTATTTTAAGTTTTAAGCTACTTTCCCACGACACACATTGTGGTACTCTCCACCACTGCAGCCCATTGCGAGGGCAATGTAAGTCTATGGAGACTTACACACTATTGGGATGCGATAGAAGTAGCGAAATCGGCGCAAGCGTGTGCCTACGATTATAATATTGTGGCTAATTTTTTAGAGCAGAGAAAAAGTTCTGAGTTTAGTTCCACTTTACATTCCTCTAAATTTTTGGGTTTTTCTGGTGTGCAAAAAGCCCATTAGTGGTGCAATCTTTGGTGAACGATCATATTTTTGATAAGATAATTGAAAGAAAAGATTGTATTAAATTCATCCACAGCATTAAAGAATTCAAACTTACTATTCTTAGAGCAGAGAGGAAGTTCTGAGTCTTGTTCCAGCAGAGAGGAAGTTCTGAGTCTTGTTCCACTTTAAGAAGTTGGTCATATGACTTGTGCAAGCCTGATGAGTTACTAGAAGACTCTGCGAGTGAGTGGTGCTGGTGCTTCTTCCTCTTAAAGGACATCCAAGGTGTAAAAACATTATAAAACAAACAACTGTGTCTATTCTCCTTCTTCTAAAAATGACTTTTTTTTAGCTATCCCACAGTTTAATTTTATATTTAAAGGGATACTGTAGGGGGGTCGGAGGAAAATGAGTTGAAGTTACCCGGGGCTTCTAATGGTCCCCCGCAGACATCCTGTGCCCGTTCAGCCACTCACCGATGCTCCGGCCCCGCCTCCGGTTCACTTCTGGAGTTTCAGACTTTAAAGTCTGAAAACCACTGCGCCTGCGTTGCCGTGTCCTCGATCCCGCTGATGTCACCAGGAGTGCACGGTGCAGGCACAGACCACACTGGGCCTGCGCAGTGCGCTCCTGGTGCCATCAGCGGAAGTGAGGACACGGCAATGCAGGCGCAGTGGTTTTCAGACTTTAAAGTCTGAAATTCCAGAAGTGAACCAGAGGCGGGGCCGGAGCATTGGGGAGTGGCTGCGCAGGCACAGGATGTCTGCGGGGGACCATTAGAAGCCCCGGGTAACTTCAACTCATTTTCCCCCGACCCGCCTACAGTATCCCTTTAAATCTAATTTAAATTTTTTTACTGTTTCATGGCCTGTTCTCAATGGCACATTCATTGAAGTATGTCAGTGCTAAAATCTATGAACTAATTCCCCTTTTTATCTCTTTTCTGCTTTCAGAAGCCATTTTCTACCAAGAAAGTGTCTTATGGCTGTAATTCCTTAGCAGTGAGGGTAACATTATAGTCTGACCCGATCCCGACCCGGCCAGAAGCTGCCACTTGCATACCTTTTTTTTTTACTCTTTCAGGCAAAGAAAGTAAAAAAGGAACATAGCCTAGTTATTTGTGTGCTAGGCACTGTACAATGTACATACACATGACTATCTCATCATGTCACATGTCACCTCAGGTGTCCTTTAGGGCCCATTCACACTTGAGCATTTTGCCGGCAACTTTGGCAAAACGCTCAAACGCTAGCGCTTATTAAAGCGCTAGGGTAATAAAAGCCTTTGGGCCTGTTCTCATTTGGGCGATTTGCGCTAATCGCTGCAAATTGCCCAAAAATGCTTAACGCGTAACCTGCACCATTTTCAGGCGATTTCCCGCCGATCGCGTTTTAGTGCTATAGAGGCGCAAAATGCGATCGCTAGAAAATCGCCAGGTGCGAATGGTGATTTTTTTGGCTTAATCGCCAAAAAACGCCAGAGCAAAACGCTAGCAAAATCGCTAGCGTTTTGCGATCAGCAAGTGTGAATGGGCCCTTAAGGTTGCAAGAGAGTGTGGCACAGACTACGCTTTATGTCACTGTGGAAGTCTCTGCAGCAGGAAGTGGAGTTCAATCTAGTTTCACGTACTTTAAAACTGATTTATGTGATGTGCGCTAATCAAGAATATTACACACGGTCCGGATGAAAAACGTGTTCTGCCACCAGCTCAGCACTAGATGTTGTACCTGAAAGTGGGCTTTGATACAAAAAAAAAACAACAAAAACTATATATTTGCTTCAATTATATTTTTTAGCACATGGTTTTAGCATAATAAACAGATCTGAATTTGTTTTTAATATAGAAATGTCTGGGCTGGCACCTACCGATTAGCATATTGAAATGAACATCAATTTGCCAGCTAATTCACAGTGAAGGAAAATATTTACAAATAAATCTAAAGGAGAAGCAAACAAACCAATAAAGTCTCATTAAAAATAGCATCCAAGTTTGTTTATTAGTGTGAATAATAATGTAACATGAACAGACAACGTGCAAATTAACTAATATGAACACATTACTTCCCGCTTCAAGCCTTTTCTATTCAAACTGAGAATGTAATGTGGGCAGGAATAATGGTTTCAATACTGGTACATCAGAATTCAGATATAAATATTGGCATACATCTAAAAAGTAGGGATGGTCGCTGCATTCCGTGGAACTATAAATTCCGCGATTCCAGCCAGAATTTGGTGATTCCGGTTCCGAAGCGACGGAACGGAACTGCTATAGCCCTAATTCGGAAATTCCGCGGTACAAAATGGATTTCCGCTGAATTTTACGGAATTCAAATTTTTTTCTCCCCAACTGATTTCTGCCTGATAAGAAGTATCCCTCCTCCCGGAGGGTCTCGTCTTCTAGGGAATTGTAGAATTTCAAAAGCCAGCTTACATACCTTGGCCAGGAATTGAACCCAGGTCTAGTGCTCTTTTCACCACTATACTACCACCAACACTACATGCTGAAGCCAGCCTAGCATGTACCATTATGACATATCCAAGAGAAAAATTAACTTGCTTAGGGAATTGTAGGATTTCAAATGCCAACTCACATACATTGGCCAGGCCCAGGAATTGAACCCATGCCTACCACTCTGTAGGCTGCTAGCCTAACCATTATACCACCAACACAGCACACTACAATGCTGCATGCTGAAGCCAGCCTAGCATGTACCATTGTGATATACCCAAGAGAAAAATGAGCTCTCTCTCTCTCTCTCTCTCTCTCTCTTTAGGACTTGATGCCATTGAACTGAATTTTCAGCTTAAAACCATCAACGGATACCGGCAGAATTTCACAGGCAATTTCGGAATTCCGCCAGATTGAAAAAGCAATTCCGTTCCGATCAAACGGAATGGAATGACCAATTTCCGCCTAAAATTGTGGAAAATACAATTCCGCAGAAAGCGGTGACCATCCCTACTAGAGAGAGAGATGAATCTACATGGCTATCTTGGGTTCTCTTCGGACAACTGTTGAACACAAAAGGTAAGGCCATGCCTGGGTGGGCTTGAACCACCAACCTTGCAGTTAACAGCCAAACGCGCTAACCAATTGTGCCACAGAGACTGTGTACCACAAAGACTGTGAAGCAGTTGCTTCTGGAGGCAGGAAGTAAGTCTGCTCCAAGAAGTTTCAGCATGTAGTGTTGGTGATATAATGGTTAGGATAGCAGCCTACCGAGCACTAGACCTGGGTTCAATTTTCCGGCCAATGTATGTAAGCTGGCTTTTGAAATCCTACAATTCCCTAAGCAAGCTCATTTTTCTTTTGGATATATCACAAAAAGATACATGGTAGGCTGGCTTCAGCATGTAGCATTGTAGTGTGTTGTGTTGGTGTTATAATGGTTAGGATAGCAGCCTACAGAGCAGTAGGCCTGGGTTCAATTCCTGGGCCTGGCTAATGTATGTGAGTTGGCTTTTGGCATCCTACAATTCCCTAGGCAAGCTCATTTTTCTCTTGGATATATCATAATGGTACATGCTAGGCTGGCTTCAGCATGTAGTGGTGGTGGTGGTATAGTGGTGAAGTGAGCTACCTACCGAGCACTAGACCTGGGTTCAATTCCCAGCCAATGTATGTAAGCTGGCTTTTGAAATTCTACAATTCCCTGGAAGATGAGACCCTCCTCCCTCTGGGAGGAGGGAGAAAGGAGTAAAAGGACTAAGGGAACAGTCAATAGGGTCTATGGGCTACCATATAGCATAAAAAGGTTCCAATTACTTTAATTTTTCCGCCGGAATCCGGAATTCTGCGGAATTTCATAAAAATCCGGCGGAATTTTCATAGCGACGGAATTCAGCTCTGGCGGAATCCGCGAATTCCGGCGGAACGGAATTTGCTCCTTCCGATCATCCCTACTAAAAAGGCACTGCGAGAATTTGGCTGCTGGGGATAGCCGCTAGTAGAACATAAAATTAAATGTAAAAGGTAAAATTATTAATATTCTACAAGCAACTTGAAAATTGGTCATTTTCAAGATGCATAAATTTGCATTATAATTTGTAAAATCCTGCACCAACTCAGAATTTTTTGTATGCCATTGATCGTCCCTTCTTATCAAGAGTTAGGCCCAGTGCACACCAAAAACCTCTAGCAGATAAAAAAAACGCTAGAGGTTTTTGAAGCAGATTTCAGAACGATTCTAGTCATGTTTTCTAAACATGCATAACATTTTTGGAGCGTTTTTGTGTAGCAGAGGTCTTATTATGTTACAGTAAAGCTGTTACTGAACAGCTACTGTAACAAAAACCAGGGATCAGCAGAAACTACGTCAGTGCGAATTTACGCATCGTAGTTCGCATCTATGCATCGTAGTTTGTAGGTGAGGTTTCACAACTACGGTTACGAATTTACGTGTAGCGAAGTACTGCTACGCATAGCTTACGCCCACTATGCGTAGTTAACATGTGCATGCATACGGGCATGAGCATCTGCATACAATACGCTTCACACTACGCGTAATTGCGTATTTTAACGCGTATTCTACGAAATGGATACGAAGCGAATATTTGATTTCTAAGCAATACTTTGGCGAAGCGTAATTGGGTAAAACTACGCGTAGTTTCAGCATAGCGAAGTTGGCTGACTACGACCATCCCTGACAAAAATGCCTGGAAAACCGCTCTGATCTAGCGTTTTTCAGAGCTGTTTTCCACTTTCCTATACTTTACATTGAGGCAGAAACGCCTCAGAAAACTCAAAAATGCTGCAGCCCCCGAGTTTGCGTTTGAGGAAAAAACTAACCGCTCTGGTGTGTACCATCCCATTCACTTCCATTAGCCAAGCGGTTTTCCCCCTGCAAGTGTTTTAAAAAACGCTCCAGAACCGCTCTGGTGTGCACCAGCCCTTAATGCCTTTTACACTCCATGCAATTTCTTGTCATATCGATGAGTCAAGTCGATAATTTCTAACAGGTCCGATCTGATTTTCGGAAATCAGATGGGACCTGTTAGAACTTTTTGATTTGACACGTCAATCTGCTGGGAAATTGCATGGTGTGTACCAGGCATAAGAACACTTGATTTCACTTGCAGTAGTAAGCAGAGCCCAAGGCCACACTCACTGATGATGGGCTGTTCCAAGAGCGCTTGCATAACCTAAGCCTTCAGTAATGCATCATTCTCAGCATGTGGCTATAGATGATTTTTCCTGGCAAATCATATATGGTGAAGAAAAATTATTTAAAACCAAAGCATTATTGCTGACTCTCTCAGTAAACTGGCAAAGCTAATAGAATGTCAATAAAATTCAATGTTCCACTGCTTAATTCTGATAGTAAAATGTCAGTAATTTTTTAACCAATATTTTACTAAAATCTAACCCAATTATGTTCTCACACGAGCCCTTCCTCTATTAAGCATAACTCCAACCAAACCCTTAACCGATGCCTAACCCTAACTGATCCCCCCGTTGCAAAATGCCTAACTCTAACTGCCCCTCCACGACCAATCCCGTCGCAATATGAGTAACCTTAACCAACTCCCCAACAGATGCCTAAACCTAACCGATCCCCTACCCTAAAATGCCTATCCCTACCCGACCTCGAACCATTGCCTAACCCTACCTGTCCCACCACCACTGCAATCCCTGTATATCCCATGCCGGTATACTGCTAAATGGCAAGACAAGGTTCCAGACATAAATGTCCTCTCTAAAGTTGGTCTGCCAAGTATCTACACTCTGCTGAAGAGAGCCCAGGTCAGGTGGGCGGGCCACCTCGTTTGTATGCCAGACACACGCCTTCCCAAGAGAATATTTTATACTGGCTGAAGGAAAACCCAAACGAGGTTGGCAGAAAAATTGCTTTAACCTCCTTGGCGGCAACCCCGTGTGTGACACAGGGTAAGCCGCCGGAGGGTGCCGCTCAGGCCCTGCTGGGCCGATTTACATAATTTTTTTTTTTTGCTGGATGCAGCTAGCACTTTGCTAGCTGCGCCAGCACACTGATCGCCGCCGCCCCGCGCCCGATCGACGCTATCCGTTGCGGCGCTCGCCCCCTCCTCCCAGACCCCGTGCGCTGCCTGGGGTGGATTGGGACTCCCAATGACGTCACGTCGTCGCTGACGTCGGTGACGTCATCCCGCCCCATCGCCATGGCGACGGGGGAAGCCCTCCAGGAAATCCCATTCTTTGAACGGGATTTCCTGATCGGAGATCGCCGAAGGCGATCGAAGCGGGCGGGGGGATGCCGCTGAGCAGCGGCTATCATGTAGCGAGCCCTGGGCTCGCTACATGATTTTAAAAAAAAAAAATGCTGCGCTGCCTCCTGGCGGATTTTTTCATACCGCCAGGAGGGTTAAAGACATGCTCAAAGTGTCTATAAAAGGTCTAAAGTCCTTGGCATTGACCTGGATTTCTGGGAGAGCTTAGCACAAGATCTCCCCACCTGGCAAAGCTGTATCAGCAAAGGTACTACAAGCTACAAGCAGGATTGTGAAGGCGCGGAAAATAAGCGTGAGCTGAACAAATTCAGAGCCTATGTTCTGCCAACCATCCCAGCAAACCACTTGTGCCCTACATGTGGCAGAGCTCGCATCAGACTGATAAGCCACAGCAGGGCATATAGTACCCAGTCAACCATCTTTGTATGATGTTCTTGGTCTTCATCGAAAATGACGGACGGACATATATATAGCCGCAGTTTACACTCATAGCCAGATTTACACTTATAGCCACTAATTGGCTGCGGAGGTGCTGAAACTCCGGCGCCCACG
The DNA here is from genome assembly GCF_040937935.1 of Hyperolius riggenbachi. NCBI lineage: Eukaryota > Metazoa > Chordata > Amphibia > Anura > Hyperoliidae > Hyperolius > Hyperolius riggenbachi. The sequence continues at coordinate 62,817,678 of NC_090646.1, forward strand.
TTACCTGTTTTGTTAGCAACAGCCGTGACAAACTGCTCAGCAACTGGAAAGCCGGTTAATGACAGTATTATATACTGCACAATATCTAGATTTTCCCTCAGGCGACCGCAATCGCATAGGGGGCACGCCTAAAGGGCATTCTCTGTCCCTTTACATTAGGGTGAGAAGATGTGGACTTGGGAAAATGTAAAGAATAAGGCTCCTTTTCCACACTCAGTTGATAGGCAGTGAAATGACTCTCACAACTGCTTGCTGCTGCCTGGTAAGTAACTGCTCACTGCTGCCTGGTAACTGCTCACTGCTGCCTGGCAACTGCTTGCTGAGCACACAGTTCAACTGCCCATGGCAAAGAGGCCTAAGGGAATCATGGATACAAATGAAAATATACTTGTGCTGCTGTACCTGACAAGCAGTGGTGCTCGGATACCCCCAATCACAAATTCGACTCTGCCCACTTATGAATTGAGAAAGGGATATCTGACTCGAGTGCGGTTTTGAGTCGAATAACCGCATGTAATCACAAGTCATGAGTGGTGTTCAGGGCAGGATTTACCATAAGGCTCTATAGGCATGTGCCTACAGGCACCAGATGAAGGAAAGGTGGCTTAATCCCCTCCTTGAGCACCTCCCTCCCACCATTTCCTATGCAGAGTCCTGATGAGAGTGTAAGTGAGAAGTAACTCTCCCTGCTCTCAGCACCACTAGCTACTTAATACTGAGATCCTTCTAGCTACCTAATATTTGGGGGCACCGCCAGCTACTTACTATTGAGAGTGCTTCTGACTACCTAATAGTAAGGGGCATGGCACCTTCAGGGGTACATCAAAAAAGGGCGTCGGGAAAAAAGGGCGCGTGGTGTAAACGATAAACAGTATTATCGTTTATTGAAATATTGTGTAGAATTTCGTTTAGAAATAGTGTTTTAAGAATTTATAAATCACTAAATAATGTGTATGAGATCGGCAATTCTTAAAACGTTAATCTTCCCTATTTGTAAACTGAAACTTATTTTAACGTTTGTTGAAAACCCTCCCTGTACCTCTCCCTAACCCCTAGACCCCCTGTTGGTGCCTAAACCTAAGACCCCCCTGTTGGTGCCTAAACCTAAGACCCCCCTGTTGGTGCCTAAACCTAAGACCCCCCTGTTGGTGCCTAAACCTAAGACCCCCCTGTTGGTGCCTAAACCTAAGACCCCCCTGTTGGTGCCTAAACCTAAGACCCCCCCTGTTGGTGCCTAAACCTAAGACCCCCCAGTTGGTGCCTAAACCTAAGACCCCCCAGTTGGTGCCTAAACCTAAGACCCCCCTGTTGGTGCCTAAACCTAAGACCCCCCAGTTGGTGCCTAAACCTAAGATCCCCCTGTTGGTGCCTAAACCTAAGACCCCCTGTTGGTGCCTAAACCTAAGACCCCCCTGTTGGTGCCTAAACCTAAGATCCCCCTGTTGGTGCCTAAACCTAAGACCCCCCTGTTGGTGCCTAAACCTAAGACCCCCCAGTTGGTGCCTAAACCTAAGATCCCCCCTGTTGGTGCCTAAACCTAAGACCCCCCAGTTGGTGCCTAAACATAAGACCCCCCTGTTGGTGCCTAAACCTAAGACCCCCCTGTTGGTGCCTAAACCTAAGACCCCCCAGTTGGTGCCTAAACCTAAGACCCCCCTGTTGGTGCCTAAACCTAAGACCCCCCAGTTGGTGCCTAAACCTAAGACCCCCCTGTTGGTGCCTAAACCTAAGACCCCCTATGGATAATAATGTTTTACAGACATTAATAAATAAAAAATGTAAATAAAAAAATTTAATTAATTTTTTTGGGTGGATAATAATGTTTTAGAAATGTTTTATAAATAGTGATTTAGTATCTTTATAAACGTTATTCGTCACGGGCTGATTTTGTAAAGTTAAATCATCACAAACATAGTCATATAGCCTTAAAATTCTCCGGGCGCCGTTTGTTAAAACGTTAATAATCTCGGGCGCCTTTTTCTCCCTGTTCGGCGCCCGATAAACGATATTTATAATGGGAGTGAATGGGGCGCCCTTTTTGTCCACTTGTCTCATGCGCCCAAATCTGCTGCTTCCCCTGTAGCTACCTATGACAGGAAAGGGAAGTAAGGGAGAAGTGACAGCTGGGCCAGCACACTAGAGGTGCTGTTCGGTGGGGGTTTGTAGTTTCATGGAGGGCAAAGTCTAGGGTGCCAGAACATCTGTGCCTATAGGCTCCTGTGATGTAAATCCGGGCCTGGTGGTATTCGTAATTTAACCTCTTGCCAACCGAGTCACGCCGATGGGCGTGGCCGCGGCGGCAGCCCCAGGACCGCCTAACGCCGATTGGCGTAAAGTCCTGGGGCTCTGTTTTGCAGGAGATCGCGCGCAGGCTGCGCGCGCATTTCCTGCTTGGGGGGCAGATCTCTGCCCTGCCTTAGTCTCAGAGTGGCTATTGCCGCTCGGGAGACTGTTAGACGGCGTGATCACCGTCTATTTACATGGTGCAGCGCTGCAATCAGCAGCAGCGCTGCACTGGGGACAGCCATGTGACACGGCTGTCTCCCTGGGGGACAAGAGAGCAGGGGCGTCTCACCCACCAGGCAAGTATAGGCGGTTGCCTGGGGCGCCATGAGGTGGTGAGGCGCCATGAGGTGGTGAGGCGCATTCCCCCGCCGCTGCTACCGTAACCATGTTTTATTTTATTTTTATATTATATTACCTCCCGACTCAGTCCCCGGTGCTCAGCACGTTACCATGTGCTCAGCAGTGCCTCCACCTCCACTTCTCCCCAGCAAATAGAGCAATCAATACTGCTCTTCTCTGCCAGGCTCCTTCTTTAAAGCCGTGTCCCTTCTTCTCAGTAGCCACACAGGTAAAGTGTTTATCATGTGTGGCCCAGCCTTTAACTCCGCCCCACACCAGTCAAACCAGGAGCCAGCGGCCAGCCAGCTTATGCCCCCGACAGTCTGACCCCCCACCTGTGTCACTGGCTGCACACAGACACTGGAGCGAGACAGCCAGGGGACAGATGCAGTCACAGAGAGAAGAATGTGATGTGTCCGTGTTGGAGCCCCGCCCCCGCACAAGACAGCAACACAGCCCGGGAGAAGGGACGTTTCTGCTCCAGAGTAGTGATGGGAATTCCGACTCTTTTCAGAGAATCGGCACTTCTGAATCGGCTCCCATTAAAGAGCCGGCTCTTACGGCTCTGAATCGGCTCTTCATTAAATATTACTAAACACCACTCAGAATCGGAGTAAAAGCCCCGCCCCCGTCTCCAAGACAATTCCAGACTGCTTCTCTGACTGGGGCAATCCCTCCTGCTACTGCTCTGCTCCGCCCCATACACTCCTACAAGCTGCAAGAGGAGGACTACATCTCCCAACATGCCTCAGCGCCCTTTATTGCAGAGCAAAGCAGAGCTCTGTGGGGCGGCTGAGGCATCGGCTCTTTCAAAACTGAGAACCGGCTCTTGTCGTTTGCAGAAAAGAGCCAGCTCTTAGAGCCGGCTCGTTTGCGAACGGCCCATCACTACTCCAGAGATGATAAGCTGCATGCACAGGCAGAAGAGAAGGTATGCAGGCAGGCTGCTAAGAACACTTCCTGTCCTGTGTGCAGACTCCCAGTACTGTTATAACTGCTAGAATGTGCCCTGCTCTTTTGATACTAGAGTTTTCTTTGAAAGCTGGTTAGGCTGTAGGCTGGTAAAGCTGTAAACCTGTGCTTTAGTGCTGTGCTGTCTCTCCCTCTCCCCTCTCTGTTCCTCTGCCCCCTCTTCCATCTTATGCTGTCTCTACCCCTCTCTGTTCCTCTGCACTCTCTTCCATCTTATGCTGTCTCTCCCTCTCCCCTCTGTTTCTCTGCACCCTCTTCCATCTTATGCTGTCTATCCCTCCCCCTCTCTGTTCCTCTACCCCCCTCTTACATCTTATGCTGCCTCTCCCTCTCTACTCTTTCCCTCTGCTCGGATTACGTGTATTTTCTGGTAAAACGCTTCCACATTACGATTATTTACTGACAACGCTGCCCCGTTACGATTATTTTCTGGTGAAACGCTGCTGCCCTATGATTAAATTCTGGTGAAATGCTGCTGCAATAAGTGTATTTTCTGGTGAAACGCTGCCACCTTACGAATATTTTCCGGTGAACTGCTGCTGCAATAAGTGTATTTTCTGGTAAAACACCGCCACATTACGATTATTTTCTGGTGAATTACGATTCTGAATTACGATAATTACTATTATTTTCTGATGAAACACTGCCGCATTATAATTATTTTCTGGTGAAACGATGCTGCATTATGATTATTTTCCTGGGGGGGGGGGGGGGGGGGGGGGGCCTTACATGGTAGGAACACCAAATTTGCCAGATATGTTAAGAAGAACAGTGGGAACAAGAGAAAAAAAAATGTTATGGACTTTTTTTCCCCAAACTCAGCCTGTACTAGTTTGGTTCTTCTGCATTTGAAGGCCTTTCCTGATTGCTTTGATTTTAAATTTTAGTCTGGCTTGCTTGCTGCAACCAAACTCTATCTAGATGCAAATTAAATATTTGCTCAAACACAGTTGAAATACTTCTCAAGTATTATAAAATGTGTTTCAACAGTAAAAAAAAAAAAAAAAACTTAAGGTTGAAGTTGGCACTTGGCAGCTGTCAGCAGGTGTGGAGAACCAGGGGATGATGGAACAGACCTGCATGAGAACCAGCAGGAGGTGGAACTAGTAACTATAGGAACAGAAGTCAGGTGAATATATCAGATCCATGATAAATGTATGGTCTAGAGCTAAATCTGAAAGGAATCGTTTTATTTTTTTTCAATCAACAGAAGTGTAATTTTACTTTAATAAAAAAAAAATGCAGTGCATTTATATATAGGGTTGCTGTTCAAATTAGGGTTGATGTTTAGTTCGACACAAAGGGCTGGTTGGATTTGGGCCTTGCTGATCCAAAAAATTGCCATATTCAATGGGTGAATTCTGATTTTTTGGCAATATACCCATAAAATGCCCTGTGTCCCAGCCAGGCTCCCCCACAATGCCTAGGGCCCTCCAGTCCCAGTGGGGATCCTCTCCTCTATCTGGATGGTGACTGGAAGCTGGTTGGCTGCCTGACACCACAGCATCACACAGGCAGGCATAGTTAGCCCTATATAAGCAGAGGCCTAAGCTTCCTGCAGCACTTCTGAGATGAAAGCTTGATATATCTTTTTAAAGTGAACTTGAACTCAGAACTTTCTCTCTGTTCTAAAAGATAAGCAACAGCATAATAACCTTTAAAGAAAAACATTTCTTTGTATAGCTTACAGAGCTCCTGCAAATAATCTGCAGTGTATCTACTTCCTGGTATCATGGAGGCAGAATTCGACACACACAAGCAATAGAACACAGCAATACATGCATGCAGCTACATTTGAGTCGTCAGCAGGTGCTCGTCAGCCAATCAGGATGCACTGTCATACACCCTTTACCTGCCATACCACATCTAGCAGCCATTAGCATTCAGGTGGGAGGCTTCAGTTGGACGCAAATCGCAAGATTGCGTCGCTAGCAGGACCGCCCCGTGCAGGCATTCCTCCCACAGGGGTCCCTCCCTAACCGCTCACCTGTCCGCCATGTCCTAGAGCTGAAAAAAAAAACGTTTAAAAACACACGATTGGTTCGCACGATGGCCAGGGGCCCCCCCAAAAAAGCCCTCTTGGAGTAAGCTCCACCCCCACGGGTGTTTTATTACCTGCGTCTGGTGGGACTTAGTAGCGTAAACTGCAGGCAACTGCCACTGTGTCCCTCTGTGCCACCTCTCCCTCTCCCCTGTGCATCCCTTTGTCCACATGCCTCTTTCTGTCCCCTTGTGTTACCTCTGCCACCCTGTGTATCCCTCTATCCCTCTGTGCTTAGGCTCCTTCTGTCCCCCTTTTCTGACTGTTTCTGCCCCCCCCCCCCCCTTGTGCCACTATCTGTCCCTTTACCCTTCTTGCAATCCCCCAGCCCAGTTTGTAAATGCAGAATATAGTGTAGCAGAAGCTGTGCATTCAGCTTGCTGCCGGAGTGTAGCGTTGTGCCTGTGCAACCACCCTGTCTATCTCCTGCCTCCTCTAGTGCTGGCACCGCACTCTCATTATGTCGTGTGTAACCATGCTAGACGCAGTAGGAAATGCTGGGCACTAGGCTGAGCGGCGGCGGAAGCACAGCACTGGCAGGGCCAGATGTGTACTTTCCAGTGCCCTAGGCCTGCTGTTTCCAAGTGCCCCCCCCCAAAAAAAATACATATATTTTGTCCAACACTCTGACTAGCGATCATTCGTTTGAATGGGCTCATTTCAGTTGTGCTGCTCTGACCCCCATTCAGCAAATAATTCCTGTAAGTTGCGCTCCTGCCCGAATGTGCACAGCGGCCGATAGTGTTCTGGGCATGCATACTTGAGAAATGACGCTGATGTATGACCGGTACTTGTCAAGAATGCGTAACACTGTACCGGCCATGGGCAGGAGCGAGAAATTACAGGGAGCGAGTGGCCAGTGCATGCGCTGCTTCTTTGTCCTCTGTGCGACTGGCTGCAGTCAGAGCCACAAACAGGTGACAGGGCAGCGCAATGGAGAGAAGCCCATCCAAAACAGAGACCAGGAAAGTAGCAAACATCCTGTCAAAACCCACTTTGGATGTTCTGTTGTATTCATAGTGGACCTGAACTCAGAACTTCCTCTCTGCTCTAAAAGATACGCAACAACATAACATTTAAATAAAAACATTTCTTTGTTACAGCTGATACAAATCCTGCAATAAATCTGCAGTGTGTCTACTTCCTGCTTTTATGGAAGCAGACATATTTTTAACATCCTGTGCTTTCAAATGAGCTTAGATGTCGTGGCAGTCAGGTGACACAGTGTAGAGAACAAAACTTGTGACACAGAGGAGGGGGAATTAGACAGGCTCTCGAAATACATACATGGTACAGTTCTCTGTTTTCCTTCTGTCCTGTGCAAGAGTTCAGCTCCACTTTACAGCATCTGAATGACATTTATTTATATTTGCTGAAACATCTATGCACCTCTTTTGAATGCTGAATGTACATATGGTGGTGTGCTCTAACATATTGACAGTATACAGCAACAAAGTCTGAATAAGGCTTATTAGCAGAAAGATTACTCTTTTTCTTTTAAGCCAATAAATGGTATCACCCTGATTCAAAACTTTCTGCTTTCGCTGATGGTACAATGCTCTACTGCTACAGGAAAGTAGAAGAATACCAAACCATACACACTAGCATAGAGGTAGTAACAGTTCAGGTGCAGTGCTGCCCGGATAGCCCTTTTCAAAATCCGTATTGAATTCGGATCCGGATACCTAGATATCCGATCCGAATCGGATATCCGAGTTTGAAATTTTGGAACCCGAATCGTATATCCAAACCCAGTATCCCAGATATCTGCCCGGATTCAGATATCCGGGTAGAAAACCGGAAGTGGACTTTAAATTGCCTTTAAAACGTTTTTTAGGGTAAATGAGGCATGTAGCATCATGTTCTTTTTAATGATGTGGAGACTTAAAATCCCCCTCAAAAAAAAGTTTGCTCGGATAGTGCTATTCGGATTTTAAAAAATATCCGAATTGCTATTCAAAGTTCGGATAATCTGGGTAGTTCGGACACCCGAATACTGGATGAGCAACACTGTTCAGGTGTCCTTTAAAATGACAGTTTAGCAATGAAAGGGAAGAAAACAGCATTTTTATTCTTGCAGGTCTCATAGATGGTAGGAGCTGGAGGACAGAAAATGAGTCAGGAAAGAGTTAACTAAGAACGAAGAGACCACTGCTAGCTAAGAAAAACAGTCATAGATTAGGATTAGATACATTAATTAACAACTGCTGGGGTCAGTGTCAAAGCTGTAAAAGAAACTAGCAGAGCTCAGTGGTGTTTGTGAATGCCTGCATTAAAACTCAGCGGAACTTAGTTCTATCTGCTTTGTAATGTAAATCCCTTTTATTTCTCACATCCACTTGTATGTCCATCACCAGGAATGGATCAGGTGGCAGTTATGATTAATCCTGATTGTTATAACACATCAAGAAGTGAGAGAGAGAGAGAGAGAAGCAGGGTTTGGGGAACTCTGGAATTCAGCTGTTAGTGCAGAGCAGGGTGCTGGCTGGCTGCGCTGCGGGACCAGAAGAGATGATTTACTTTGACATATGACCTCTTCTCTCTCCAAGTCATGCCGCCCTTCTTATCTTATCTAATTGTATCGCCCTAGGCCGTGGCCTTTCTGGCCTTTCCAGAAATCCGGGCATGAGCACTGGACTCAAGTGGAGAGGTGAGAGCACAGCTTCTGCTGCGCTATACTCTGCATTTACACACTAAGCTGGGGGAGGGCAGGAAGGGTGTGTGCAACGAAATGCGACAGGATCGGTGTATTGTTTGTATCCCGAGGACTCCCTGTATTATGCACCCACCTTATACACCATGTTTCATATTCTTTGGTGTGTGTGTGGGTTTGGGGGGAGGGGTGTTTCCACAGAACTTCTTGCCTGGAATGACAAAAAGGCTAGAAACAGCCCTGCTACTGATATATTCTTACATTCAATATTTCATAGAGTTCTCTTTTTGAGTATGCAAATCAGTAGTCAAAGAATGACTGCTTCCTTCTGATACTTTTCACACAGGTGTTATTTTACCTCACAACAGGTTCCATTTAAAGCGTCTTTTCCAGAGCTGCCCCGGCGAGCTGCAGTTATTCACACTTCTCAGGCGCAATCACTCTCGGCGTGGCACGTCCCATCAAACTGACTGCGCTGCAAATAGGAAGAGACAGCAGTTTCTGCAAATCAAATAAGGCTGCTAGATGAGCAAAATATATCACAATAAGCTGTTCACTAAATCCACGGGGAGATCAGAGGAGATAATTTTATTTAACATACTTTATGTATATTCCAAAGCAATTCTTTTTAATGCTGCGAGGTCAAGACTGAAAAATGCAGAAAAAGATTCCTGGGCAGAATATATCTTCCAGTAACGGGGAGCTGCGCGTCTGCGGCTCCTGCCTCGCTGACCTATGCGAGAGGAAAACATTACCGGAGAAAAGGATTGCTATTGTAATAATGTAAACTGGCTGCATTATATAATCTAATATTTCATCTTGCAGAAAAACACGATTTCCTTTCCTGTTATAAATGTGCAAATAGAGTCTGACAGAGAGAAAGAGAGAAAGCGACAGAGGGAAATAGAGAGGGTGACAGAGGGAGGGAAAGAGAGAGAGAGAGGGGTGGTGACAGAGGGAAATAGAGAGGATGACAGAGAGGGAGAGAGCGAGAGAGAGAGAGGGAGAGAGGGAGAGAGAGAGAGAGAGAGAGAGAGGGGGGGGAGAGAGAGAGAGAGAGGGAGAGAGAGAGAGAGAGGGAGAGAGAGAGAGAGAGAGAGAGAGAAAGGGAGAGAGAGAGGGAGAGAGAGAGAGAGAGAGAGAGAGAGAGAGAGAGAGAGAGAGAGAGAGAGAGAGGTGGTGACAGAGGGAAATAGAGAGGATGACAGAGAGGGAGAGAGAGAGAGAGAGAGAGAGAGAGAGAGAGGGAGAGAGAGAGAGAGAGAGAGGGAGAGAGAGAGAGAGGGAGTACACAATGGCCCCATATCTGGAGAGGCTACACCACCACAAAGATAGACAGGCCTTGAGCCTGTACCGTCTGAGCGCCCACAACCTGGAGATAGAGACAGGACGACACAGACAGACATGGAAGCCCCGCGAGGGTGGTGCCAACAATCTGTGCAAAATGGAGAGAAGAAACAGGAGCGCCTTGGGTTGGTCCGAACAGTAGTAAAAAATCTTGATGTAGTGATTCCTGCGCTACTAAGCACTAAATGGCTGAAAGTAATGCTCCCATGTGCTGCTCCAAACGCTGGGTGGTGCCAACAATCTGTGCAAAATGGAGAGAAGAAACAGGAGCGCCTAGATTCCAACTATGGCTGACTATTCAGCAGAGGGCACTCTCATACTGGGCACATATACAGAGCAGTAACCCCTGCACTTACCACCATAAAGCCTCACTGAGCCAGGGGGGCGAGGCCATACCACGCGCTCTCAAGCAAAGCATCAGCAGCCAGCCCAACCAAGACCACCAACACCGGCTGACAAAAGCCCAAATAAAAGGGATTATAGAAAGCTTCAAGGAACGATACATAGAGGAATGGAGAAGTGACATAAAGAACTATGGCTGACTATCCAGCAGAGGGCGCTCTCATACTGGGCGCATATACAGAGCAGCAGCCCCAGCACTTACCACCATAAAGCCTCACTGAGCCAGGGGGGCGAGGCCATACCACGCGCTTTGAAGCAAAGCGTCAGCAGCCAGCCCAGCCAAGACCACCAACACAGGCTGAAAAAAGCCCAAATAAAAGGAACGATAGAAAGCTGCAAGGACCGGTACCTAGAGGTATGGAGAAGTGACATAAAGAACTCCCAGAAACTCACTGTCTACCAATCACTACAGAGGGAGTACACAATGGCTGCATATCTGGTGAGGCTACACCACCACAAAGACAGACAGGCTTTGAGCCTGTACCATCTGAGTGCCCACAACCTGTAGATAGAGACAAGGCGACACAGACAGACATGGAAGCCCCGGGAGGAGAGACTGTGCAGGCAATGTGACCATGGGGTCCTGAAGGATGAGGCCCACTTCCTGCTACACTGCAGAAAATACACACCGTTGAGAACCGCCCACTTCCAGAGACTCTCTGCCAACATCCCAGATTTCACCTCCACAGATGAGGAGAGGAAACTCTATATCCTACTAGGGCAAGAGGAAAAAACTGTGCAAATAGCAGCCCGATATATCACTGCCTGCCACCAACTGAGAGGAACATGATACCACATGGACTGTATAACCCCATATTCCCCTCCCCCATGGACTGTATACCTATACCCTCCTCCCCTATGGACTATATATCTCATTCCCCCATACCATCCATTACATCCTTCACACTCCTATGGACTGTATACCTATATCCTTCCCTATTCCCGCAATACCCCCCATGTTAATGTTTTGTTTTGGCAATGCTAAATGTATTTGGTCCTGCCAATAAAGCTTATTTGGATTTGGATTTGGATTTGGAGAGAGAGAGAGAGAGAGAGAGAGAGAGAGAGAGAGAGAGAGAGAGAGAGAGAGAGATGGATGTGGTGACAGAGGGAGATAGAGAGGATGACGGAGTGGGGGGGGGGGAGGTGTTGGCAGAGGGAAATAGTGAGGATGACACAGAGGGGGAGAGAGAGAGATGTGGTGACAGAGGGAGATAAAGAGGATGACAGAGGGAGGGAGAGAGAGAGAGAGAGATGTGGTGACAGAGGGAAATAGAGAGGGTGACAGAGGAAGGGAGAGAGAGAGAGACGTGGTGAAAGAGGGAAATAGAGAGGATGACAGAGGGAGGGAGAGAGAGAGAGAGAGAGGTGGTGACAGAGGGAAATAGTGAGGATGACAGAGAGAGAGAGAGGGGGGGGGGGGGGGTGACAGAGGGAAATAGAGAGAGTGACAGGGGGAGAGCAGGCATGGTCAGAAGAGCCCATTTCCGATTCCATGGTAATTCCACATACCATCATAACGAAATTCCGCTACCGCTGCATTCCGGCGTAATTCCGCGTAATTCCGCTGGGTACATTTTCCGTAATTTTTAAATGGATTTCCGTAAATTTCGGAGGAATTACTCAGTCGCTCATTTGAAACATCGTTTTTGTATCTGAAATTTAAGATGATCATCAATACTGTTGATAATAGTCTATTGTTAATAAAGTTGATTTGTACTTTTTAAATTTGGCTAAAAAAACGTACTTTAGTTTTTTGCGAAAATCCGTTTCTTTTGAAATGCGGAGTGATTGGGTGGCGCCCAGGCGGAAGTTTGCAGATGTCACTTCCAGCCAGGAGTCCCTGAGTGCATGTGGATGGCGATAGTGAAGAGAATTACCAGGACAGGAGGAGTGACGTCAGCATCAACAAGCATTTGCAAGTGATTTCACCAGCTAATCATGATTGGTCAACTAATTCCGCATCTCCTGATTGGTCAAAAAATTCTGATTCCGAATTCACGGTATTCCGCATATTCCGACTACCGTTTTGTAATTTCCACGTTCCACGGTACAATGGGGAACACCCAATTCCGGCGGAATTTTGGAAAATTTGCTTCCGCGGAATTCAGAAGCTCATGCCTGGAGGAGAGGGAGAGAGAGAGAGAGAGAGAGAGAGAGAGGTGGTGAGAGAGGGAGATTGAGAGGATGACAGAGAGGGAGAGAGAGAGGTAGTGAGAGAGGGAGATTGAGAGGATGACAGAGAGATCGACAGAGAGAGAGAGATGTGGTGACAGAGGGAAATAGAGAGGATAGCAGAGAGGGAGAGAGAGAGAGGTGGTGACAGAGGGAGATAGAGAGGATGGCAGAGGGAGGGGGAGAGAGAGAGAGAGAGAGAGGGGTGGTGACAGAGGGAGGGAGAGAGAAGGAAAGAGAAAGAAATAAAGAGCAATAGGAGGGCATACATTCAAAAATGGTGCTCGAAAAAAATGGCGCAGGGTGATGCTGATAATGGCATCTTGTTGGTATTTAACATTTCAGAATGATCCTAAAACAATGAATAACCTTAGTAATACGATTTCTTTATCTGCATTTCTAATACAATACCTGGTCCTGGCGATCGCGTCTCCTCCACCTCCTGGTTAGTGCAGGAGTCCTGCAGCCAACCAATCACCTTGTGGGGACTGAAGCCGCATGGTGATTGGCTGGCTGCAGTATAGCTGCAAATTAACAAGGAAGTGAAGGAGGTGTGATCGCACCGGACCAGGTAATGTATACTAAAGTCCCTGCCTCTCTCACACTGAACTCTCCCTCTGCCTAAACCTTACCACTGCATCCCCCAACCTAATTCTAACTACTGTACCCCCGCTGCGCTGCCTAACTCTAACCACCCTCCCTGTACCTGTCTTCCTGCCACCATAAGCAGCAATAGTACAATCCCCAATTAGCATCAAGGAGTTTAATCTATGCTGCCCAATAAATAGTGGGCGCCATTTATCGAGCGCCATAATGTAACCTTCTTGCTGCTTATCACAGCTTGTACTTTTGCTGCCTAAGATGGGCCATTTTTGTGGGCGGAAGATGGTGACAGAGGGAGATAAACAGGATGACAGAGAGAGAGAGAGAGAGAGAGAGAGAGAGGTGGTGACAGAGGGAAGAAGAGAGAGAGAGAGAGATGTTGACAGAGGGAGGGAAAGAGAGAAAGGCAGAGAGAGATGACAAGATAGGGAGGGAATGGCAGAGGGAAAAAGGGAGACAGAGCTAGTGACAGAAGTAGTGAGTGAGCAAAATGGTGACAGATGAGGGAGGGAGAGAGTTGGTGACACAAGTAGTGAGAGAGTGAGATAGTGACAGAGGGATGGAGAGAGAGATGGTGACGGACAAAGGGAGAGAGCGAATGATAAATGTTGACAGAGAGCGAGATGGTGACAGAGGGAGGGAGAGAGCCAGAGAGAGATGCTAACAGAGGGAGAGAGAGAGATGGTGACAGAGGGAGGGGATGGGTGTGGCTACAAGCTGCGGCGCGCTAGGCGCGCCGTGGTGAATAAATGGGCGTGGTCATGATGGATGAGGGCGGGGCTAACTGTAATTTAAAGTGAACCCAGGGTGAGAGTGATATGGTGGCTGCCATATTTATTTCCTTTTAAACAATTCTAGTTGCCTGGCAGCCCTGCTGATCTATTTGGCTGCAGTAGTGAACTGAATTACACCAGAAACAAGCATGCAGCTAATCTTGTCAGTTCTGACAATATTGTCAGAAACCCCTGACCTGCTGCATGCTTGTTCAGGGTCTATGGTTGAAAGAATTAGAGGCAGAGGACCAACACGGCAGCCAGGCAGCTGGTAGCCTCAATATTATTCTCACCTCGGGTTCCCTTTAAAAGTGCAACACAAAGACAGAGGACCCAAGTTTTGGTGACCCTTTCCCCAGAAAATTCACATAATTGTGCAGGTTTTCTCAAGAAAATACACGTAATGTGAGCAGATTTGAACAAAAAAACACGTTCAATAACCCCAATATGCACAATCGTTATCAGATATGACCCCAATATGCACAATCGTTATCAGATATGACCCCAATATGCACAATCGTTATCAGATATGACCCCAATATGCACAATCGTTATCAGATATGACCCCAATATGCACAACCGTTATCAGATATGACCCCAATATGCACAACCGTTATCAGATATGACCCCAATATGCACAACCGTTATCAGATATGACCCCAATATGCACAACCGTTATCAGATATGACCCCAATATGCACAACTGTTATCAGATATGACCCCAATATGCACAATCGTTATCAGATATGACCCCAATATGCACAATCCTTATCAGGTATGACCCCAATATATACAATCCTCAGCAGATCTGACCCCAATATGCACAATGCTCAGCAGTTCTGACCCCAATATGCACAATGCTCAGCAGTTCTGACCCCAATATGCACAATGCACAGCAGTTCTGACCCCAATATGCACAATGCACAGCAGTTCTGACCCCAATATGCACAATGCTCAGCAGATCTGACCCCAATATGCACAATGCTCAGCAGATCTGACCCCAATATGCACAATGCTCAGCAGTTCTGACCACAATCAGCAGCACCACCTGAAAAAGAAAAGAAAAAACCCATTTACTCACCTTGTCAGAAGACCTCCTGTTCCGACCTCCTCCTCTCCCGACCTCCTTGTGTGCCACAAGGAGGTCGGGAGAGGAGGAGGTCGGAACAGGAGGTCTTCTGACAAGGTGAGTAAATGGGTTTTTTCTTTTCTTTTTCAGGTGGTGCTGCTGATTGTGGTCAGAACTGCTGAGCATTGTGCATATTGGGGTCAGATCTGCTGAGCATTGTGCATATTGGGGTCATATCTGCTGAGCATTGTGCATATTGGGGTCAGATCTGCTGAGCATTGTGCATATTGGGGTCAGAACTGCTGTGCATTGTGCATATTGGGGTAAGAACTGCTCCCACGAACAGTGCCGCAGCTCCCACGATCCTCTTCCTTCACGTGACTTCCTGCCTCGCTGGGTAATGCAGGCTGCCTGCAGCCTGCATTACCCGGCGAGCAGGGCTACGGGAAAATGGCTGCCCGAAGCCCTGCACTGCAGTCTGCAGAGCAGGGCTTCGGGCGGCCATCCTACCGTAGCCCTGCTCTGCTGCTTCGGGCTGCCGCTGCGAACTGATTCGGCGTCTCTTAAACGCCTGAAGTCAGTTCACACCAGGGAGTGCTTTGGGGGGGCTTGGACAAATTTAGGGGGCACCCCCAAGCACCCCCCTGGCGCCGCCACTGTGCACAGGCGCAGTGCCTCCGCATTTCGAGTGTCTAGAGCAGCCTGTTGGAAAAGGACAGGGGGAGCCTCTGGAGGACCCAAAGGCTTCCACCTCCAGGGGTGAGTATCTAACTTTGTGCATCGCAAACCTCACAGGTTTGCTTTAATGCAACGCCTGAAGTTTTGATAAAAGGTACATTGAAAAAAAAATAATACTAATAAAAGTGAACTAACAAAAGAAAAAGTTATTATAAGAACATTGGCTGACTAAAGTCATTTTGAAATTCAGTTTGCTTTTCTCCACTTATCACAAACACCAGTGAAATTACTGCCCTTTGCTAGCCATGATTAAAGAGAGTAATTGGCCTCCTGCTGTTTCCTTCAACAGACACAGGGAAACTTGCTTCAGGAAACAAAAATGTAGCTAAATAAACATTTATTTTTCTTAAAGTTTATCCCTAGAGCTGTTCTAAATTCTGTCATTTTCATGCTCCCAAACATTATTGTATATTTCACTGAGAAATAATCAGAATTGGTAGCTGCAGAACCTAAAAAATGGCATTTTTTTTGTATCAAATCCAGCCGAGAGATGTTGCTCCAACAAAGGTCCAATACTAGTTGGAGAGGCTCAGGGGTATTTTCTAAACCAGGTGTAGGGAACCTATGGCTAGAGTTGTCTCGAACCTCCGATTTTAGGTTTGCAAACCTCGAACGTGAACATGCGAAAAACTGTGTGCTGTTACACAGGTGCAGTGAAAGGTATGCACAGCATGGACTGGTATTACAAATGTGCAGCTGTCCCACACACAGGTGCAGTGAAAAGGTAGGCACTGAATTTGCTGGGCCTGGCACAGTATAGCAATTAGCAAGAACCAGCTGCGACAGACAGGGCTGTATATGCAGTGTCAGTGGGCCACACACAAAAAAAAAAAAACACATTACAAAAACATTAGCTCTCAAAGCTGTTTTGGGGTGCTTTTTAGCAATAAGTATCAGCAAGGAGCAAGCTAACAAGCCAAACAAGAGCCTAACTAAGCTTTCCCTATGTCTCTGCAGCAACCTCTCCCTTCTCCCACTACTACAGCAGCAGACAGAATGAGATCATAGTCGACGCGGCTGCCTTATATAAGGGGGGGGGTTGTGGGCTCCGGGAGGGAGTGCAGCCTAATTGGCTGCCATGTGTCTGCTGACTGTGATTGTAGAGGGTCAAAGTTTAGCCCAATGATGTAGTATAGGGGCGGGTCGAACTCGCGTAAAAGTTCCTGATTCGACGCAAACCAGCGATGTTTGCGCGAATAAGTTCGCGGCTGAACCATTCGGGACATCTCTACCTATGGCTCGGGAGCCAGATGTGGCTCTTTTGATGGCTGCATCCGTCTCGCAGACAAATCAGTAAAAGTTGATTCACTAAGCTACACTGATCAAGCAGCGCAGCTTAGTGTGGCAGCACAAGTAAAATTGACAAAAGTAGACACGCTACTGCTGTAGCATGCACTACTAACTTACTTGCGCTACCCCAAAACGAAAGGGCTGCTCCAATTGTCCCACTCTGGACCCTGTCAGATCCAGTGGCTTTTGAAGGACGAGCTCTCCGCACTTTGACTGGCCCAATAGGCTGCCTGTCACTCAAGTGTTAGGCCAAAGTGCAGGGATCTCGTCCTACAAAGGGAATCAACCCCCAAGTCAGTTAGCTGATTGTACAGTGGCTGGAATGTGTACTGGTTAAGGGCTCTGCCTTTGACATGGGAGACCAGGGTTCGAATCCTGGCTAGGTCAAGTACCTATTCAGTAGGGAGTTCAAGGCAAGACTCCCTAACACTGCAGGGTGGCCTCTTGAGCGCGTCCCAGTGGCTGCAGCTCTTGAGCGCTTTGAGTCCGACAGGAGAAAAGCGCTATACAAATGTTCGTATTATTATTAATACAAGCTGTTAGTCGGTATTTCTCCTGTCTGGGAAATTGCTGATGTTGCTGAAACCCAAGAGAAGCTGAAGACGTGTCTGACACTACCGTTGCCCAGCGGATCAACTGCATACACATCACCATGGCAACAGGGATATGAACCCTCTGCTGCACATGCAAACTGTCCCAGTTTGAAACATATTGTATGGCTCTCACAGAATTACATTTTAAAATATGTGGTGTTTATGGCTCGCACAGCCAAAAAGGTTCCTGAACCCTGGTCTAAACAAATCATTGGCTGTTTTCAGATATTCATGAACTGTGGTGCATAAACAAAGCTTGGGGGTGTGCCACAGTCCAGACAAATCATTGGCTATTTCCAGATGTCCATGAGTTACGGGCTTCAACAAAGCTTCACATCAGTTGGAGAGCCTCAGATGTGTGCCACATTCCAGACAAATCATTTGCTGTTTCTGAAGGTCCATGAGTCACAGTACTTCAAGAAAGTCTCATGTCAGTTGGAAAACCTCAGATGTGTACCACAGATCAGACAAATCATTTGCTGTTTCTGGCAGAGCTGGGACAAGGTCCTCCAGCACCCAAGGCTGAGACACCAAAGTGCACCCCTCCATCCCTCCCACCCCAGCTGTCACACACTGATTGCTATTAGACTAAGAGGGCCACAGGGCCCACACCCTCCCCAACACCTTAATATCTAGTTATCTGACTTGCAGTCACTGCTATGTATCCCCTTTTCTTATTTATTTCTGCTTCAAAAACAATTAGGAATGACAGCTAAAGGAATTGTGCGCCCCCTCCTACACTGCGCCCTGAGGCTGGAGCCTCTCCAGCCTATGCCTCGGCCCGGCCCTGGTTTCTGGATGTCTATTAGTTACTGTGTTTCAACAAGACCTCACACCCGTTGGAGAATCTTGGTGGGCGGGCGCACGGCAACAGACCTAGAGCCCTTTTTTAAATGGGCTTAGGTCACTAATTTTTCAAAACACTGCAACTCATGTCTATAAAAAAAAAGGAAGCCAGGTGAAGCCACAAGTAGAATATTGGCAAAACTGATGATATTCATTATGATATGAGATATTTGTAATTTTACCCATATTCTCTTATCACCTTGCCTAACCTTTCTCTCACACTGACCCTCCCTCTGACCCTTATTCAGTTAGCTTTTTCTCCTAAGTCTTCTCCAAGGTGAAATGTTCACACCTTATCAATAAAATGTCTTTCAAGCCTCCAAAAAGCAAGAAAATCTCAGAATTATTTGGACAGTACCTTTTCACCTATTTCTTGGTATATTTTTCACTTGTATAGTGTTATTTTAAAAAGAAGATGAAAACGTATCTCCTAAGAGAAAACTTTCGAGAAAAACGAAATAGAATAAGGGCTTCCAAAGACTTATCGATGAAGCTTAATACTAACCCCTCCTTACCTACTCCTTACATTAACCTACCACTATCTATCCCTAAATACACTAAACTACCACTATCCAAGCCTAACACTAGGGATGCTCATTCCGATTCCACGGACTTGAGATTTCCACCTTTCGAAGCGGAAATCGGATTTACACAGAAATCGGATTTACCGCAGCTCAATAATTTTAGCCCAATCACAGAACTCACATTGGACCAATCAGAGAATGCAGAATTTTTCCACGAAAATCAGATTACTACCATATGTTCTTGAGTCTTGAGATTGGCCTAAAATTTCTGTGGTATTCAGATTACCTGTGATACAATTCTACATTCTCTGGGTGGTCCAATAATTCTGAATCAACTCGGAAATCCACTTGAGCAGGCACCATCAACGTATAAATAAGCTCTTTATTAATCACATGGATTAAAAGCAGTCAAACAACGACAGACCGCTGTTTCGGGCTTCATGCCCTTTGTCAAGTTGTCAAGAAACTGCAACTTGACAAAGGGCATGAAGCCCGAAACAGCGGTCTGTCGATGTTTGACTGCTTTTAGTTTTAATCCATGTGATCAATAAAGAGCTTATTTATACGTTGATGGTGCCTGTTCAAGTGGATTTCTACAATTTTCAGCCCCAGTGGTGTGGAGAGCTGTGAGCTGAGGCACGTTGCTGAGTCTTCCAGTGGATGGATGCTGCTCTACAACCAGAAATAGTTTCTAATGAATCAACTCGGAAGTATTTGTCCAATCAGAGAAAGCAAAAAAAACCACAAAAAAAAAACAAAACACTGCGCTTCAGGAAAAAAAAACAGAAATTGGAAAATCAGCATTGACGGAAATTTGAATTTCCACGGCATTGGAAATCGGCATTTCCGACCATTCCTACCTAACACTAATCTAACCAGCTGCTATCTATGATACAATCTATTCAACTTTTTGTTCCCAGGCCACTACAACCATTGCCTCCCACACCCAAATTGTCCACTGGGCATTGCTATAGTCACATTTACTATTGTGTTCTATGCAATTCCCAAGTCTCCTTTTGGCCACGGGCACCCAAATTTCCCGGATCAGTACAACCCTACTGCTGTCCAAACTGAAAGGTTTTAACTGTAGCTACAGATAGACTTTAAAACTGGAAGGCTCTCCAAAACTAGGTTGATAAAAGACTAAAATAAACATTTTGCTGGAGATGGAAACTTCGAGTTGAAAATCTAATCTAATCATCCTTGTTTTCAGAACAGCACATTTCCTTTTTAAATTTGAATAGCGAACATTGTAAAACTTGCATATGCAAGTTATACGACATGGAATGCCCACAGCAGCCGGCGAGTGGAGATGATTGAACCAGACAATTTAAAATTCAGCAGCCAACTTTCTTCCCTGACTCATGATATTCCATAAAGCAGCCACTAAAGTGTCACAATGACTTATCCGTGTTGTTGTAGAAAATTTCCCTGCGAGAGGAGAACGTGTTTAGGGGGAGTGAGAGAAATATTCCTCTGGCGCGGAAAGCCCCAACATCACTTTGTCTTAGTTTTCCAGACTATTTTATTTGTGTGATTGCCGTGGCCTTCCACAAAACTTAAAGGGGAACTTCAGCCTAAACAAACATACTGTCATCAAGTTACATTAGTTATGTTAATTAGAATAGATAAGTAATGTAATCTCTTACCCACCCTGTTTTAAAAGAACAGGCAAATGTTTGTGATTCATGGGGGCTGCCATCTTTGTCATGGGGGCAGCCATGTTTTTGGTTGAAAGGAGGTGACAGGAGCATGAGACACAGTTCCAACTATCCTGTGTCCTGATAACCCCTCCCAGCTGCACACGGTAGGCTTCAAATGTCAAATTCAAAATGTAAAAAAAAAAAATTGCACCAAAACAGCAGAAAGAGAACAACAACATCAGAAATCCCATCATGCTTTGCACAGCATCAGGGGAAAAAAGCCCGGGCAGTTTTCTTCTGTGCAGCTAAAAATGAGGCTTGTATAAGAGAAACAAAGTTCTGATGCTGTGGAACTGTTAAAGAAACACAAAGCCTTTTCAGTGCTGCTGAGTCGATTTTTAGTCCGGAGGTTCACTTTAACAAAGGAAAAACCCCAGGAAAAACAATGATATAACGCGCATCACGGCTACATAAGCTATCCTGTAATTTGGTGATATTAAATAGAGGAAGATCCTATTCTATATACTTTTCACTATCCACACTCCAAGTCCCCTACCCTCTGGTTGTTGTTGTGCCTTCACGTATATGCTTCCCTAGGCCAAGGTGTTTAATGGCTTAGAGTGTAGCCAGGGTCGGCGCTACCATAGAGGAAGGGAGGCAGCTGCCTCAGGGCCCCAGAGCTTGTAGGGGCCCCCAGTGGCTACAAGAGGAAAAAAAATGTTTTCAAATCGGGCTTATAGTTTTTGAGAAAATCGATTTTAAAGTTTCAAAGGAAAAAAAATACACATTTAAAAACCTGCCGACTTTAATGGTTGATAGCAAATCCACCTTAAATGCTAGAAACCCTAAATTTGCAGGATATGTTAAGGAGATCATTAGGAATAAAAGGAAAACATTTTTTTTCAAAAAGACCTTATAGTTTTTGAGAAAATCGATTTTAAAGTTTCGAAGAAAAAAAGTGTACTTTTAAATGAGGTAAATGTCACTTTTAGTAGCAAACCTAACGGTAGTGTAATTTTACATCCATCAAACGAAAGCGCAATAAATTTCCTGACGGGGTTTCCAGCCGCAGCGCTTTGGCCAGGGATCGCTATACAGCCGCCATATGGCTGTATGAAGATCCCTGGCATTTTTTCCTATTTTCCCAATTTTTTTTTTATGTTTAGAGTGTGGGAATTTAAAAAAAAAATTATGTGGGGCCCCCCCTCCTGAAACTTTTTAACCCCTTGTCCCCCATGCAGGCTGGGATAGCCAGAATGTGGAGCTCCGACCGATTGGGACTTCACACCCTGACTATACCAGCTGCAAAAAAGTCCCCTAATGCCGATTTTTGTTCCGGGGTATATGTTGGGGGGGCCCCAGGTTTATTTTGCCCTGGGGCCCCATTGTTGCTTAAACCGGCCCTGGGTGTAGCAATAGACCCTCTTTTCGATAATTAGGTTCTCTTGAACATAGTCTGTTCATATTAGTTTATTTAGGAGATCAATCTGTAAATTTCCAGATTTGTATGTAGGTTTTACTGAGGAAATGTAAAACAGTTTTTTCATGACAATGTTGCTATACTCCCTTTGTCAGAGTCTAGACCTTCTACACTGATTGTTATTGCTTTTTTGAACTAATTGTATTTAACTATACAAAGTTTATTATCTATTGATGATGTAAACCTGTTCTTTAAAATTCTCTTTAAAGGGGAACTGAAGAGAGAGGTATATGGAGGCTGTCATGTTTATTTCCTTTTAGACAATACCAGTTGCCTGGCAGCCCTGCTGATCCTCAGCCTCTAATACTATTAGCCATAGCCCCTGAACAAGCATGCAGCAGATCAGGTGTTTCAGTGGTTCAGACTTATAAGTCTGATCTGACAAGACTAGCTGCATGCTTGTTTCTGGTTTTAATCAGATACTAGTGCAGAGAAATAGACCAACAGGGCTGCCAGGCAACTGGTATTGATTAAAAGGAAATCAATAGGTCAGCCTCCATATACCTCTCTCTTCAGTTCCCCTTTAAATAAAAATCTATTGAGAAGAAATAAAAATTACGGGTCCATTGCAATCCCCAGCCAGTCTTGATTTCCTGTAAATGCGATAAAATGTATGTTTCCACTCCTTGCAGCTATGACACCTCAATATCCCAGAATCCTCTTGTAATGCTATGGCTATGGATTATGCTATGATAGTCATTGCATGCTCTGTAGCCGTAACATCTTCGTCAGATCTGACGAAGATGAGGAGCACCGAAATGTATAATGACGTTGAGGTAGAACCCGCCCACGTTGCTGGAAACCTGGAAGTCCAGGACATCACAACGCTCTGCTGCTGGCCACAGCGCTGTCTGAGAGGGAGTACCGCACCACTGGCAGATGAGAGTCCACCTCCATAAAAGCTGTTTTATGTGAGTTTTGATCTTCTTTGCTCTAAGTGCATTACCTTTTTACTTTTATAAATGTTGTATTTCATGCACCATAGAGCACTCCTTTTCCCTACTAGAATCTTCTACAGTATTGCTGCCAATGAGCTATTTAAGGGGCATTTGAAGCAAGTCCTTAACGTCCTGTGGAACACTTATCGATTTTGTAGTATTTGTTGGTCCTCATCCGTGCATGACATTGATTAATATGGCTCTATGGAGTAGGATTTGAAACATCCAGATTGCAGTGGGAGCTCTCCTGAAAACCAACTAGAGGCTATACAACTTTTGTGTGGCTGTGTAAACCCTTCTCCAGCATCCCCATGCCATGTCCCCTTTGCTACCCCTTAATCACTCATGCTCCATGGGAACATGCTAACATCATGCTTTTTTCCAGCAGGTGCCGCTTCCACCGCTTGCACTGTCACCTCTATTGCACTCCCGTGCATGTGCAGTTTGTAAAACTTGCAACTGCACATGCACAGAATGCTCACAGCAATGGGAGCCCAATTGACTTGCATGCCTGGGATATCGCATGAGCAGTAGCCTGTGTCTGAGCCAATTGCAGACTTTATCTGGCACAACAGTGCAGACCGGTGGACAGTGTGGAACCTGATAGACTTCCGGGGGCTGGAAGAAGCCCCAGATAAGTAAATCTCAACTTTCTTTGACTACTTAAGGTTTACTACCTGTGTTAGTGGGAGAGCATCAGGGGCATAACTATACGGGCTGCAACCCCCACAGGTGCAGGGGGACTGGGGGCCCCTCTGGGGCTCACCCAGGGCTGTTTTGGGGTGAAGAAGCAGAAGCACTGTCTGTGGGGGGAGGGCTGCCACCCGATTGTGGACCCCTTGGGTGTTGAACTGGCCATGATGTCTAACATAGCAAAGAAATGAACAGCGCTACTTAAAAACAGATAAATGCTTACCTGCAAAAAAGTGCACACCCCACTCATGGGATACAAATATATGCATAGGTAGGATTTAGTTAGTGTTAGGTCCCCTCCCATGGAGGAAAGACTTCTTCGACAGTGGGAGGGACGAGTACCTAACAAATTGCATGCAAGCTGTTAGTGGAAACTAACATCCTCCAAGTGGTAGACAGGTTGTATGTGTGCTCATTGTGTATTTGTATCCCATGAGTGGGGTTTGCACTTTTTTGCAGGTAAGCATTCATCTGTTTTTAAGTAGCGCTGTTCATTTCTTTGCTATGTTTGATTTAATTCTGGTCAGCTGCTCCCACTTGTTAGTTTTTCTTTGGTGTATATGCAGAGCCTCTGTTTGGGTTCAAGGTGCATTTGTAGTTCCTGGGGGGGCTCAGCGCATCTCTGAGCTGAGGCCATTCAGAGGCGGCCTGGTGATGCGCTGATCCCACTTTTTCTGCGCAATTCTTAATTTTACTGGTAGCGCGCCCAGGCTATGCATATGCATAGGTAGGATTTAGTTAGTGTTAGGTCCCCTCCCATGGAGGAAAGACTTCTTCGACAGTGGGAGGGACGAGTACCTAACAAATTGCATGCAAGCTGTTAGTGGAAACTAACATCCTCCAAGTGGTAGACATGTTGTATGCGTGCTCATTGTGTATTTGTATCCCATGAGTGGGGTCTGCACTTTTTTGCAGGTAAGCATTCATCTGTTTTTAAGTAGCGCTGTTCATTTTTTTGCTATGTTTGATTTAATTCTGGTCAGCTGCTCCCACTTGGGAGTATATGCAGAGCCTCTGTTTGGGTTCAAGGTGCGTTTGTAGTTCCTGGGGGGGCTCAGCGCATCTCTGAGCTGAGGCCATTCAGAGGCGGCCTGGTGATGCGCTGATCCCACTTTTTCTGGCCATGATGTCTAATAGACGCAGGACCAGTTCTTTCCCAGCCACCCGCAGCTCAACTCAGGGCTATGGGAAGATGGCGACTATTTGTGTCTCCAGTGCAGGGCTTTGGGCACCACCTTCCCATAGCCCTGCTCTCTGCCTGTCAGCGCGGGAGCTGCACGCCAGAAGCCGGCCAGGAGAGGAGACTTCTGGCAGGTGAGTAAATTATTTTTTTTTTTTTGCTGGTGCACTGCACACTATTTTCTGCTGAAATGCTGCCCACATTACAATTTTTCTAGTAAAATGGTGCCCACATTATGATTTTTTTCTGGTGAAATGATGCCCACTTCATGATTATTTTATGGTGTAATGCTGCCCCATTACAGTTGTTTTACGCTTATTTTCAGGTGAAATGCTGCCCTCTTTACGATTATTTTCTGGTGAAATGCTGCCCACTTTACGATTAATTTCTGGTGAAATGATGCCCACTTTTACGATTATTTTATGGTGAAACGCTGTCCCATTACAATTATTTTATAGTGAAACACTGCCCCATTACGATTATTTGGCACTTATGGGGGGATCCAAATTTTTTCAGGGGGCCCAGTGATTTCTAGTCACGCCCCTGGGGGGCATAATGCAACAGCAGCCTCCTATCCATCTGCAGTGCAGTTGCACCTACAGCACTTGAATGGCAAAGACCAGGAGAAGCCACAAGGAGCGATAGATACAGTAATACAATGCTGGTCCGTGGAAGTGTCAATGCGCCACCTGCCCATGTTTACTACCACCACACCAAGTCTTCTCCAAGCTGCCAGTAGTGACCGACCTCTCAGTCTGACATCAATGACAGGATGATGCAATCCCCCAATTTGCCAACAACCTAATAAGAAAGGGAAGAAAATGCCCAGAAGGAAAATTACCCCTGACCCACATGCCCCCCCTCAGTTATTCATGTTTCCAACCTTCTCAACCCCACATGTGCAGCATCTTTCTAGGCCACAGACTGAAAGGCTTCTGTTAGAAATCCAAGTCCTCCTCATAGCTTTCTTCTTTTTCTCGCATTGCAGAAGCCACTCCGACTTTATAGACAAAATCCCTACCAATCTACCGGGGAATTGTGTTTGGCTGTTTATTTTTAGTACTTAAATTACACGTTACATTTCTGAAGTTGGCTGCACTTTTGGGGGAAAAAGTTTAATTTTCTTTTCAGGAGAAGCATCAAAAATAAACCAATTCAGAAAAAGTGAAAGATTATAAAAACTCATCACACGGAATATCAAAGGCCAAGCTACTGGCGAAATGATACTGAGTCGTAAATGAAGAAGATATAAAGAATCCCAGCATCCAGGCAGCAATAATAACAGAACAATATAGGAAGGGGGGCAGGAAATGAACACGCTGTCATCGTGGATACGAGATACGTACGTAAATCTGAAAATGGTTTTCAGCTAGGGTGAGGAGAAGGTCAATTCTGAGAAATATCTCATTGGATAAGAGAGTCTTTTCATTTGGCAAAAATCAAGATTTATTTTGTAAACACTTACTCAGTAGGATGCTGATGAAGAAGTCGCCTATTACTGGGGGTTCTGAAGCTATTGGGCAGCCAACTAAATAAACTTTTGAAAGACAGTATATGTGAAATGTCTTACTAACGTTCTGTCTTTCTTCCAGCCAGTGCTGTGATTAAACCAGCCCATCAACACAGCAAAGCCATTAGCCAATATAAGAATTTCATGTTATGCGGAAATGCAATGCATGCGCCAAGTTATTGCCAATGGATATATTGCACTGGACTGCTAATACACTGAGGCTGGTTTCAGACTACTGGGTAGTGGTAGCGGGCTGGGGGTCACACCACACTGCCAAAAAGGAAGCTTTCAGGTATTACCACGTTAATATGCTGTAATCCCGTTCTGGCTGACAGCCAAACAGGAAGTGAAGCTGGCTTTCGCTCACTTCCTGTTTCAGAAATACGGAAGTGCACGTAAACATACGCTTTCGGTCATGCGCACCGCAACGTTGTCACGTTCATTTTTTGAAATCCCTGCATAACCATAAACTTAAATGACTTCTGGTCTGCCGCAGGTCACAACAGAACCGCGTGATAACATTGATCTGTCCTTGTGTTGGGGATGCAGCGAAAGCGCCTGATGTGAACAATATAATTACATTATGTAAGCAATGAGATTCTTCGATGCAACACAATGCAGCTGTGCGAAAGTAGCCTCAGTGTGAATAGGCTATTAGTGTTTCCCCAAGTTGCCTGATCTTTTCTTATACCCCTACCTGGCCTATCCGTATCCTCATTAGGGTTGCCACCTTTTGACTGAGAAAATACCGGTTTCGGGGTGTGGCCTTAAAGTGGGAGGGATTTGTCACGGCCCCTTTTCAAAAATAGCACAAGAAAAATTACAAAAATAAATACAAATGTTAAATAGTTTAAAGAACACCGGTAAGGTTCAAAATTGCCCCTGGTTGTTACTTACCTCGAGAAGGGGAAGCCACTGAATCCTAAAAGAGGCTTCCTCCATCCTCATACAGCCTGATACAGTGTTAGGACCCTGTTGCCGCTGCGCGCAGTAGCAGCTTTCCACTTCAACTCCGGCGAAAATAGCCGAGCCTGATCACGTCTGCTCTACTGCGCAAGCACAAGGCACCTGCAAAGTAGGTCAGAGCGGGAAGCAACTAGTGCACATGCGCACATGCCAACAAGGAGACCTTGGGGGGTCACAGTGCTGAATCCCCTCTACTGCGGAGGATGGAGGAAGCCTCTTTAACATCCAGGGGCTTTTCCCTCCCAAGGTAAGTTCCCCCTAGGGGCACTTTTTTCCTACAGGTACACTTTAACCACTTGAGGACCACAGTATTTTCGCCCCTTAAGGACCAGAGCCTTTTTCTCCATTCAGACCACTGCAGCTTTCACTGTTTATTGCTCGCTCATACAATCTACCACTTAAATGAATTTTACCTCCTTTTCTTGTCACTAATACAGCTTTCTTTTGGTGCTATTTGATTGCCGCTGCGAGTTTTACTTTTTATTATATTCATCAAAAAAGACATGAATTTAGTCAAAAAAATGACTTTTTTAACTTTCTGTGCTGACATTTTTCAAATAAAGTAAAATTTCCTATACATTTGAGCGCGAAAGTTATTCTGCTACATGTCTTTGATAAAAAAAAAAAACCATTGAGTGTATATTTATTGGTTTGGGTAAAAGTTATAGCGTTTACAAACTATGGTGCCAAAAGTGAAATTTCCCATTTTCAAGCATCTATGACTTTTCTGCGCACCTGTCAGGTTTCATGAGGGGCTAAAATTCCAGGATAGTACAAATACCCCCCAAATGACCCCATTTTGGAAAGAAGACATCCCAAAGTATTCAGTGAGAGGCATGGTGAGTTCACAGAAGATTTTATTTTTTGTTACAAGTTAGCGGAAAATGACACTTTGTGACCAAAAAAAAAAAAAAAAGTTTCCATTTCTTCTAACTTGCGACAAAAAAAAATGAAATCTGCCACGGACTCACTATGCTCCTCTCTGAATACCTTGAAGTGTCTACTTTCCAAAATGGGGTAATTTGTGGGGTGTGTTCACTGTCCTGGCATTTTGGGGGGTGCCTAATTGTAAGCACCCCTGTAAAGCCTAAAGATGCTCATTGGACTTTGGGCCCCTTAGCGCAGTTAGGCTGCAAAAAAGTGCCACACATGTGGTATTGCCGTACTCAGGAGAAGTAGAAAAATGTGTTTTGGGGTGTATTTTTACACATACCCATGCTGGGTGGGAGAAATATCTCCATAAATGACAATTTTTTAATTTTTTTTACACACAATTGTCTATTTATAGAGATATTTCTCCCACTCAGCATGGGTATGTGGAAAAATACACCCCAAAACACATTATACTACTTCTCCTGAGTACGGCGATACCACATGTGTGGCACTTTTTTGCACCCTAACTGCGCTAAGGGGCCCAAAGTCCAATGAGTACCTTTAGGATTTCACAGGTCATTTTGCGACATTTGGTTTCAAGACTACTCCTCACGGTTTAGGGCCCCTAAAATGCCAGGACAGTATAGGAACCCCACAAATTACCCCATTTTAGAAAGAAGACACCCCAAGGTATTCCGTTAGGAGTATGGTGAGTTCATAGAAGATTTTTTTTTTTTGTCACAAGTTAGCGGAAATTGATTTTAATTGTTTTTTTTCACAAAGTGTCATTTTCCGCTAACTTGTGACAAAAAATAAAATCTTCTATGTACTCACCGTACTCCTAACGGAATACCTTGGGGTGTCTTCTTACTAAAATGGGATCATTTGTGGGGTTCCTATACTGCCCTGGCATTTTACGGTCCCAAAACCGTGAGGAGTAGTCTTGAAACCAAATGTCGCAAAATGACCTGTGAAATCCTAAAGGTACTCATTGGACTTTAGGCCCATTAGCGCAGTTAGGGTGCAAAAAAGTGCCACACATGTGGTATCGCCGTACTCAGGAGAAGTAGTATAATGTGTTTTGGGGTGTATTTTTACACATACAGATGCTGGGTGGGAGAAATATCTCTGTAAATGACAATTATTTGATTTTTTTTACACACAATTGTCCATTTACAGAGAGATTTCTCCCACCCAGCATGGGTATGTATAAAAATACACCCCAAAACACATTATACTACTTCTTATGAGTACGGTGATACCACATGTGTGACACTTTTTTGCAGCCCAGGTGCGCTAAGGGGCCCAACGTCCTATTCACAGGTCATTTTGAGGCATTTGTTTTCTAGACTACTCCTCACGGTTTAGGGCCCCTAAAATGCCAGGGCAGTATAGGAACCCCACAAGTGACCCCATTTTAGAAAGAAGACACCCCAAGGTATTCTGTTAGGAGTATGGTGAGTTCATAGAAGATTTTTTTTTTGTCACAAGTTGGCGGAAAATGACACTTTGTGAAAAAAAAATACATATCAATTTCCGCTAACTTGTGACAAAAAATAAAATCTTCTATGAACTCATCATACACCTAACAGAATACCTTGGGGTGTCTTCTTTCTAAAATGGGGTCACTTGTGGGGTTCCTATACTGCCCTGGCATTTTAGGGGCCCTAAACCGTGAGGAGTAGTCTTGAACCCAAATGTCTCAAAATGACCTGTGAAATCCTAAAGGTACTCATTGGACTTTGGGCCCCTTAGCACAGTTAGGCTGCAAAAAAGTGTCACACATGTGGTATCGCCGTACTCAGAAGAAGTAGTATAATGTGTTTTGTGGTGTATTTTTACATATAACCATGCTGGGTGGGAGAAATATCTCTGTAAATGACACATTTTTGATTTTTTTTTACACACAATTGTCCATTTATAGAGAGATTTCTCCCACCCAGCATGGGTGAAGAGAGAGAGAGAAGGAGAGAGAGAGAGAGAGAGAGAGAGAGAGAGAGAGGTGAAGAGAGAGAGAGGGGGGGGGTTGTAAAGAGAGAGAGAGGGGGTGGAGAGAGAGAGAGAGAGAGGTAGAGAGAGAGAGAGAGAGATGGGTGAAGAGAGAGAGAGAGGGGGGTGAAGAGAGAGAGAGAGGTGGATAGAGAGAGAGGGGGGGGGGGGGGGGTGAAGAAAAAAATCTAAAAATGCCCACCTCCTCATTTATATTAAATGGCTGCCCACTGGAGACCACAAACAGTTACACCTACCTGGGGCTGGAAATTAACCAAACTGGGAGCTTTAAACCAGCAGTAGAGGCCCTGAAGGAAAAAGCCTGCAGAATGTTTTATGCCATCAGAAGGCAACTTTACCACCTAAAACCACCGGTGAGAGTCTGGGTAAAGATATTCAACAGCATCATCACCCCAATCCTGCTCTATAGCAGTGAGGTATGGGGCCCGGTCACCTACCCTGACCAATCAAAATGGGACTCCAGCCCAACAGAAATCTTCCATCTAGAGTTCTGCAAGTATCTTCTCCAAGTCCATGGCAGCACTTCGTACTCAGCTTGCCGGGCAGAGCTAGGCAGATTCCCACTATGGCTGACTATCCAGCAGAGGGCGCTCTCATACTGGGCGCATATACAGAGCAGCAACCCCAGCACTTACCACCATAAAGCCTCACTGAGCCAGGGTGGGGAGGCCATACCACGCGCTTTGAAACAAACCGTCAACAGCCAGCCCAGCCAAGACCACCAACACAGGCTGACAAAAGCCCAAATAAAAGGAATGATAGAAAGCTGCAAGGACCGATACCTAGAGGAATGGAGAAGTGACATAAAGAACTCCCAGAAACTCACTATCTACCAATCACTACAGAGGGAGTACACAATGGCTCCATATCTGGAGAGGCTACACCACCACAAAGATAGACAGGCCTTGAGCCTGTACCGTCTGAGTGCCCACAACCTGGAGATAGAGACAGGACGACACAGACAGACACGGAAGCCCCGGGAGGAGAGACTGTGCAGGCAATGTGACCAGGGGGTCCTGGAGGATGAAGCCCACTTCCTGCTACACTGCAGCAAATATACACCATTGAGGACCGCCCATTTCCAAAGACTCTCCGCCCACATCGCAGATTTCACCTCCACAGATGAGGAGAGGAAACTCTATATCCTACTGGGGGAAGAGGAAAAAACTGTGCAAATAGCTGCCCGATATGTTACGGCCTGCCACCAACTGAGAGGAACATGATAACACATGGACTGTATAACCCCATACTCCCCTCCCCTATGGACTGTATGCCTATACCCCCCTCCCCTATGGACTATATACCCCATCTCCCCCATACATCCTCCTATGGACTGTATACCCATATCCTTCCCTTATTCCCACAATCCCCGACTCCCTCCCCCCCCCCCCCCCACACACACACGTTAATGTTCTATTTTGCTTTGGCAATGCTAAATGTATTTGGTCCTGCCAATAAAGCTTTTTTGGATTTGGATTTGGATTTGGAGAGAGAGAGGTGGTGAGAGAGAGAGAGAGAGAGAGAGAGAGAGAGAGAGAGAGAGAGAGAGAGAGAGGGAGGGGTGAAGAGAGAGAGAGAGACACACTGTGTGTGGGAAACTGTGTCACTCTGGTACCTGCTTCCTTGCTTTAACACAGCACTTCAGCTGTAACAAGTCATCTGGGGGACCTCTCTCCACAGTTATCACTGCTGGCTGCTGCCTAGGGGGCTGGGCTGGCTCATCGTACTGCAAATACCACACAGAAACATACCTCCCAACTTGAGATGAGAAAAAGGGACACTTAAGCCACGCCCCTGCCACACCACCTAACCACGCCCCATCACACCCCTAGTCACGCATACCATAAAGATTTCATAAGAAAAATATGTTGTTTTATAATTCAAACCACACTGGTCCTTTCTATCCTGCTTCATTTTCCTTCATATTACCTTTTTAAAATTAGTAATATATCAATGTAAAGGATGGGAATAACGTTTAGAGTCAATCAAACACATTTTTTGTAGAGAAAGATATACATTTACATAGAAAGAGGGACGAAGTCCTGAAAGCGGAACAAATGAGGAGAAAAGAGGGACAGAGGGAGCGGGATCCCAAAGAGGGACTGTCCCTCCAAAAGAGGGACAGTTGGGAGTTATGCAGAAAAGATAACAGACCTGTCCTCTCCTGCACATTCCAGTCCAGCTCACACAGAAGCACATTAATCATGTGCTGGCTCTGACTGCTGAAGACATGTGCATACCTCCTAACTTTTGAAGCCAGGAAAAAGGGGCACTAAGACATGCCCCTGCCACACCTTTAACCACGCCCCCATTTTTTTCAAAGACACGCCCCTCCCCTATACAGTTTCCCCTCCATCCTATGCAGAGATTGGAGCGATGGTAGGCAAGCTATTTAAAGAATAATCACACCATACATATGTGATAAAGGATATAAATTAGAGTAAACAGCTCTACATGAAGAGTTATGAATATATTACATAGGAAAATAAAAATTGATATGTGCAAAATATTATTTTTTTTATTTCTGGCAAAAAAACTTCATATATCAGAAATGCTAACACAGTGCCTACAAGTGCATACCTCTAGTCCCAGGACTGTAAATGCATAAAATCACACAACTATCCCTAGTTAAGGATCTTGTATCACAATATGGGTTATTAATTAAAGCAATAGCACAGAGGAATGCAACCAATATGATTGATCCATACAGGATTTCTAGCACTTCACAAGCATATTGCAAGATAAGATATCCACCTCACTATTCAGATGCTCTGTAACCAGATAGTCAGGGTAGAGATCCCTGTCTCACTCTCTCTCAGCTTCAAAGACATTCCTTGCTGAGCCTGGAGTTTTATGTTCTTGTGCTGCTGATGAAGTTTAGCATGAGGCAAGGCTACAGAGTGTGATGTGATGCATGTATTTTAGTGTTCTCTGCAAAGACTCTGGGCAGTGAAACAGTTAACTGCAAACTTTCCTGCTCTGTGAAGAGGTCGGGACATTTGCATGGCCGGATTTCAGGCAAGGCCACATAGGCCATGGCCTAGGGCACCAGGAAAGCAAGGGGCGGGCTGTAGGCAGAAGGGTGGTAGTAGCAGTTAGCCTGCTGAACATTCGTCCTGCTACACAGAGTTTTCACATAGTGGTGGGTGGCTACCAACAGCCAGATCTGGCAATCAGGGGACGAAGGGGTAGCAAAGGGCACTTACAGGGATTTCCGAGCTGCCTGTCTCTTACTGAATGTGCCAAGGAGCTTACAATCTAATAGATGCCATCATGTCACTAACTGTCCTCAGACAATCTTATAATTTTATCCCTGCCATCACTTCACTAATTGTCCTCAGAGGAGCCTACAATCTGAACCCTGCCGTGTTGGGGGGGGGGGGGGGAGTTTAGGATACTGTTGTCTGGGGGCAGCTGGTGATAGTGGGCCTTGGGCGGTAAAAAGTACAAATCCGGCCCTGGACATTTGACCTGTGCCCCGTGATCCCATGATAGAGGCTGCAAATCCTTATTGTGGATACACACCATGCGTTTCCGCGTTCGATGCGTCCGTCGATACGCATCGATTCAATTATTTCCGACATGTCCGATTCAAGCTTTGATGGATCGTTAGGTCGATTTGCCATACTTTACATGGCAATCGACCTCAAAAATCATCGAAATTTGTTCGGAAATGCTTGGAAATAATCGAATCGACGCGTATCGACGGACGCATTCGACGCGAAAACGCATGGTGTGTATCCAGCATTAGTGCCATGGGCGAAACTGTGACACTTGGCCGGTCTGCATGTGTCTTCATACTTCAGTCTGTTTCTCTCACTGCACACAGACTGTGAACCTGCGACTGAACTGAGCAGCTGATTACAGACATGCAAGGAGGACAATTCACAGGACGCATGCTGCTCAGGGAAGGCTAGCTCCCAGACTCTCTCTCAGTCTAAGTCTGCTCGGCTCCTCCTCCTTCCCGAGAATCCTCACTGGTGATTGGCTGGCAGTGCGTGGCCAGCCAATCCAAGAAGAAAGGGGGAAGATTTGTCTCCAGGAGCTAGGAGCCTGGGGCTAATTTTTTCCGGCAGATAAACGTGCCGGTGAAACTTTTATAACGACGCCGGCTTTTTAGTGATTTTACCGGTGGGGTCGGCCAGATACCGGCTGGTTGGCAACCCTAATCCTCATCCCCTACCCAATTCTAACCTACTCCCTCTCTCAGGCCTATCTCGTTTGATTTGCTTTCCCTAGCAGAAACCAAGATTGTCACCTAGCCCTAATCTGACCTTTTACACATACCAAGACACTAATCTGCCCTAACCTCAGCTGACTTTCCCAAGACCCCACATTTTCAGAACGTACCCATTGAGTTGTTTTTCTCCAGGAACAGGGGTTTGGCCTAAGCCCTGACTTCTGTGTGTATCCCTCTGGTGGTGTCAACTCGTGGGCTTGGAACCAACCTGGTGTCATCACTAAGGCCCTTTTATCTACCATTTGTCTTTTTGCTGTTTTGCTCACTTTAGTTCTTTCTGATACTGTAAAGATCCTCACAGAGGCTAGTGTGTAGTCTAGTTTAGTCTAGTCTAGTCTAGTGTGTAGTGTAGTGTGTTGCATACTAGTGTAGTGTAATTGGTAGGGGGCCGGGGCAGCACTGTCACTAATCAGAGTAGCTTAAAGACAGTTTTTTTGTTTTGTTTTTTTGTGGGTGGGGGTCCATAAGATGCCCCTGCACTATAGATGCACCTAATTGTAGTATTTTTTTCCTCCCCTCATTTTGTACCTCCAAACCAAGGTGCGTCTTATAGTCCAGAGCGTCTTATATTCTGCAAAAATATGGTAGTTCCCATTAGCGTGGAGCGTTGTGTGTATCTCATCATCACAACAAATTCTCATTTGGACTCCTCATCATCTTGCTTTCTCATAGTTCTCCAGATTCCTCCTCTACAAACTGGAGTCTATTTTGGTACTTTTTTTTTACATGATCCCTCTAAAATACCTCCAAGCACGAGGCTGAGAGATTTCTGTCAGTTCTCACATTTTGACATTCACTGAGAACACGATGTCAGTTCTTCTCAGAACCCTTCTATTTTTCCCCTCACCCAAACCTAAGAATAATGTAGATTCTACGAATTAGCTGTGAATTTATTTGTACCTCTGTTCCGGCAGCATGAGTTTGAGGACCCTCGGGAAATCATTTCTATGTTTTGTTTCACTCAGGTGTACTCTTTGCCTTTGGAACTTTTGCTATTTTGTGTGAGTAAGTGTAGCTGATGGAGCTGCGTGTTGTGGAGGACGGAACCCCATTCTGGAAGGTTCACGATGGGTTCACCAATAACTTGCTGAAGATGGAAGTTCATCTTGATTTCTGCAATATCACACAGGCAGCTCTGAGCTGCGGCTGAGCTGGTAAGAGTGCTCGAAACAGATTAAAGTGCGCTGCTCAACCAGTAGTTTAAAAAAAGCTTCTGCAATTTCGACTACACAGAAATAATAATAAATTTAAAAGGCTAGAAATAAGAAACGTGGCATCTTTATTTTGCTTGGAACGAGGCATGATTGTTTTCTCTGGGATTTTCGTAGTGTTATTATCTGTAATGACCTTCACTTAGGAGTAGTCAGTGATGAGGCACAAGCCTTAAAGGGAACCTGAACCGAGTAAAAGTACTTAAAATAAACACATGATATACCTAGAAATGAATATTACAGACTTACCTCACCGTCAATTCCTCTTAGAAGCTCACCATTTTCTTCTAACGACGATTTCTTCCAGTTCCGACTGGATCTAGTCAGACTTGCCTCTCCAGCAGTTTAAAGCATTACAACCCTTTTTTCACCATATCAGTTGTTAGTTATATCTAAAAGGGCAAAAGAGATTGATGAGTAGACTATGCGTGAGGTAAGTATGACATTTGTATGTTTATTTTAACATTTATTTTTCAGTTCAGGTTTGCTTTAAAGTGTATCTGACTCCACGTATGTTGATAAAATGGATGCTGGGACAGATTGGTCAAAACCTGTGCAAGTCTTTCAACACCAAATTCAGGTAATACCGTTAATGAGTAAATACATAGTTTTCTTGTAAACTTTCAAAGGTATTAACAAAATCGATGTTTGTTGGTTTGATGTCAGCAGATCTGCTACATGATATAATATAATAATCGGAACATTTATATAGCGCTTTTCTCCTGTCGGACTC
The DNA here is from genome assembly GCF_040937935.1 of Hyperolius riggenbachi. Taxonomy (NCBI): domain Eukaryota; kingdom Metazoa; phylum Chordata; class Amphibia; order Anura; family Hyperoliidae; genus Hyperolius; species Hyperolius riggenbachi. The sequence continues at coordinate 62,853,806 of NC_090646.1, forward strand.
AAAGCGCTCAAGAGCTGCAGCCACTGGGACGCGCTCATGAGGCCACCCTGCAGTGTTAGGGAGTCTTGCCTTGAACTCCTTACTGAATAGGTACTTGACCTAGCCAGGATTCGAACCCTGGTCTACCCATGTCAAAGGCAGAGCCCTTAACCAGTACACTTTCCAGCCATCATCCAACCTGTGCAAGGAAACCTAGAGTAGAGTTGTCGCGAACATCAAATTTTCCGTTCACGAATGGCAAGCGTTAACTTCCACAAACGTTCACGAACAAACGAACTCGGCGAACCGCCATATACTTCAATGGGCAGGCAAATTTTAAAACCTGCAAAGACTGTTTCTGGCCACAAAAGTGATGGAAACATTTTTTCAAGTGGCCTAACACCTGGACAGAGGCATGCTAGATGGTCATGTTTTAGTTGCTAAAGGACAGACATCACATTACATTCCTATAAATAATGCACTGGTGTGGTACTCTGTGCCTGCAACTTAATGTGGCCACAATAGAAGTAGTGTGCACAGCTCTGGGTGTCAGTGGGCCGTGGAGTGTCTCACACAGAGAAATGCAATAGTACTTTAAGAATACAATGAAAAATAATGCACTGGAGTGGTACTCTGTGCCTGCAACTTAATGTGGCAACAAATAGCAGTAGTTTGCACAGCTCTGGGTGTCAGTGGGCTGTGGAGTGTCACACACAAAAAAAAACACAGGAGACCGATGTACTAGCCCTCAAAAGGGCTATTTGGAGTGCTTTCAGTCAGCGAGGAACAAGAACACAGGCATAGCTAATGCTTTGCCTACCTATCTGCAGCAAGTCTGACCCTGCTCTCACTATCACTTCAGCCAGAGAATGAATCCAATATGGCCACCACAACCGCATTTTAATAGGGGAGTGAGGAGTGCAGGAGTGGGTGCTACCAGATTTTCTGCCATGTGTCTGCTGTTAGGTAAGGCACAGTTCCCCAACCCTGTCCTCGGGGCCCACCAACAGTACATGTTTTGCAGAAAACCACAAAAATGCACAGGTGGGGTAATTAGTGTCTCTGCAGAGCTGATTAACTACCTCTCTGGATTTCCACAAAACATATTGTTGGTGGGCTTTGAGGACAGGGTTGGGGAACACCTTACCTGGTAAAGGGTCAAAGTTTAGCTCAATGATGATGTATAGGGGGCGGGTCGAACATGCCAAATGTTTACTGTTCACCGCGAATGCGGACAGCGGAAGTTCACAGAATACTTTCAGCCGGCAAACAGTTTGGGCCATCACTAAAGCTGGGTCACCACGGAGCGATGTGTCTTATCAATCGAGCCGCTGATGCGGCTCGATTGATAAGATCCGACAGGTCCGATCTCGCCGTGGCCGATTCCCTGCTCATTCCCCATGAGCGGACAATGGCAGGGAATCAAGCGGAAGATAAGCGGCGCCGGCGGGGATGAGGGGGGGTCGAATCCGACGCAGGCGCGGACGAGCGGGGACGCGGCGGGTACACGCGGGGATGCGGCAGAGTCGACCCCCCCTCGTCGGATCGCTCCGTGTAGATTAGGCTTAATCTACAGTAAAAACAAAGGAGCTGCTTATGCTAACACCTACCAATCAGATCTTCTGATCTGGTCATGTACTCCACTCTTGCACCAGTTTTGATACAAATTTCTTGTACTTTTTTTTTTTTTTTACCATATCTGACCCTTTTTTGCACCTGTCCCATTTTGCTGTGTCTTCTAACTTATACTTTCAGCAGTAAAATACGGGTCAGTTGCCCCCTCCCTCACCCTGTTTCCCTCTAGCTACTTTGAGCAAAAGTTGTTCAATTGTATGTAGGCGGCGAGCGGGGGGCTTACCTTCTTTACTTCCTCCGCTCGCCGCATCACTTCCTGCAATGCCACCCTCTGAAGTAAAGAGGGCGACATTGCAGGAGCGGTGGAACGCAAAGCAGGCAAGCTCCCCACTCACCGCCTACATACATTTGAACAACTTTTGCACAAAGTAGCTGGAGAGGGAAGCAGGGACAAGGGACCTAGGTGAGGGAGAGGGGCCCCCTCCCCACCCACAGGCTGGGCATACTTTTCAATGGAGGGGAAAAAAAGGAAAACAGAGGAAACATTTTTTTCCCCAAATCGAATTCGTTTGAAATGGATCTGATCTGCTGCAGACAAGTGTGGACCTCGCCTTATTTGAGGGTGTAACAATAGATGCTGTTCTTGACTGATGTTTCAGCAGTGGAGATTCTTCACATGCGTTCTGTGATTCATTTTTATTCTGTATAATATCACAGAGATGTGGTCATAGTTTGTAGTGTTGTTGTAGCTTTGCAGAGGAGGGAAAAGGTCACAGTCAGGAACACTAGTAATGGTGTCTTCAAATGGACCCCCAGAGATAAAAGGAACCAGGGAAGAATAAACCCAACAAAGACAGCATATATGTCAGATTTAGGTTTTATGGAGTCTGAGTCTTGCAAGGATGACTGTACTTATAAACTAAAGAAAAGCTAACCACTGCAGTCCACACACTTCAGCAATCAGCCCTCAGCACACCTGGGTTGTGCAGTTTACTGAAAATCACTGTCATGGCCTTTGGTTTCCAGTTCAGAGACCCTACTACACGTGGCTCCACTTATGCTAGACAAAGACAGTGGATACATGCAGCAGAGCACCCACTTTCATTCTTTAAAGAGAGTCTGAAGCGAGAATAAATCTCGCTTCAGACCTCATACATAGCAGGGGCATGTGTGCCCCTGCTAAACCGCCGCTATCCCATGGCTTAACGGGGGTCCCTTCACCCCCAAATCCCTTCGGTGCAGCGGGGGAGCGCTTCCTGGTTGGGGCAGGGCTAACCGCCGCAGCCCTGCCCCACGCGTGTCTGTCAGCGCGTATCTCTGCCTCTCTCCCGCCCCTCTCAGTCTTCCTTCACTGAGAGGGGCGAGGGAGAGGCGGCGATGCGCCGCTGATAGACGCGACTGGAGGCAGGGCTAACGGCTGCAGCCCTGCCTCCACTCACGACCAAGTCTACGACCAAGCATTGCGGGGGTGGGTTTGGGGGTGAAGGGACCCCCGTTTAGCCGCAGGATAGCGGCGTTTTAGCAGGGGCACACGTGCCCCTGCTAACTATGAGCTCTGAAGCGAGAATTATTCTCGCTTCAGAGTCTCTTTAAACAGTAGCAATGTAACCGAGGACCAAAGCAAAGAACTTTCTCTTCTCTCTTAGCTCACTAATTACTTCATTACAGGTCTATCTGTAAATTGTCCTGCAGCCAGCAATGGTATCAGGTAGATCAGGTAGCTTCAGTAAGGTGTAAATTTGCATTCAAATGACATCAGACCTGTCTTATAATATTTCATATTCTTTTTTTTTTTTCTTTTTTACAGTTTAATGCATAATGTTGAGTATAATCCCCTTTTAAATGCCAAATCCAGACAATATGTTTTTCGTTGGTTTCAGACACCAAGCGGGGGAAAGAGGGGGTGGGCGGCAGAAAATGAGGTCCGGTTGATACTGGTGTCTGGTGTCTGATACTGGTGTACCCCCGTTGAAGAGAATTTGTAAAATAATATGACCATTCAGACAGGAAGTAAGAGATAGCAATAAAGTCCCAAAAGACATTCTAACTCTACTCTGTCTCTTTTCTCGTCTCAGAAACTTATTTCACATTTCATCAAGACAGGAATACTCACAGGGGAACAGACAGCAGTATAGATGCAAAGGGAGGTCTAACGCTGTTCTACAATATCCAAATCTGAAGTTTCTGAGCCATCGTTGGTCTGTCTTTGATCTCCATCATCTTTGTATGAATATATTGGATTTAGTCCCCACTGGACACAGAGCTGGAAAGTCTTATTCTTATCAGGATAGTGGTATGAGCTCTGGGAGTCCAGGATGTCAAAGGACAATGATTAATGAGATAGAATGAGGCTGCCGTATGACACAAAAAAAAAGTTACCGTTCCCTGTTATATAGTGCAGGTGGAATACAACTCTTCTAAATGTAGCACATAGTAAAATGATGAGATGATTATATGGCCAAGCCTCATTAAATTTTATTGAAAGAGAAAATCATTTCCATCTGGGCAGAGCAGCCAGGATTAAAGGAGACTACAGTTCTATAAGTTTGGCTTAAATTCCATTGTACCTTAGCAGGCAGGTTAATTAAAAAGACTTGAAGATACATTCCGAGACCTCACTAGAAAAATGTAATCAGACGCAAGAGGAGGCAAAGCTTCAATTGCTCCTCACTGATTTCCATCACCATTTATAGAATGAACAAAGATTAACAGGAAATAGTTCGGGAGATGAGGATGTTCACAGGGAGATTCAGAACACAGCAACCTGGTTTTTGACCCACATGGCTAGACGTCTTGACCTGATCCTACAGCCCTTGAGGACATCAAAGCTGTACTTCAGATTAGAACTTTGTCCAGATTTGTGACTTTTTCACTTACTGTATATACTCACGTATAAGCCTAATTTGTCTACACAAAAAATGTGCTGACAAGTTACCCTCTCAGCTTATATGCGAGTCAGTGGAGCAGGTTCTGTTACTGGCATTGGGGTGTAATGATCGTACACTAGTAATCCTGCTCTTGCCATCTGGCTCCCTGCTGTGGGTCTGTGCTCCCCATCCCCTGCAACATGGTGTGCAGAGAGCGTTGCTCAAGACTACCTGTGTCCCCCAGCATGTGGAGAAGAGCATGGCAGCAACCTTTCAGCGGTGAAATGATCGGGAATTCTTCCTGTGTGGCATCTTGAGACACAGCTGTGTCATCCTTGGGGCACATCTGGCTAAAGCAGTGATCCTCAAACTAAGGCCCGCGGTCCGAATGTGGCCGCTTGAGGCTTTTTTAGCGGCCCTCCACACACAAAATGTATTACTTATAGATGTGGTCAGCTACATCTTTAAATATTGGTGGTCCACATATAGACTAGCAGTGCTGGCACCACCCATTCACATGGAAGTCAGAAAGCAGTAATTAGCTGGTTTCCAATAAAATTCCACATCAGGTGACACTGTTGTCTAATTGGACTTCAGGTTGTCACCTGGGTATACTGCACTGTCTGGCACGCAAAGACTTCATTTTATGTATACTCCAGCCCCCCAGCAGTCTGACGTAAGTTGACCTGGCCCTCGACCCAAAACGTTTGGGGACCCCTGGGCTAAAGGGACGGGAGCTGACTTATATTGGGGGCACAACTGGCTTCTGTGGAGGGGGCTATACTGAGGAGGGGGCTTATACGTGAGTCAATCACTTTTTTTCTGTTTTATTATGGATAAGTGGGTACCTCGGATTATACGCGGGTCGGCTTATATGCGAGTATATTGTCGCAGGAGACTTCTTTTCACTTTTTTTGACAAATTGTAACTCATAAGCTCTGCCAGGAGAGGCATTTATGAAAAGCTTTAGGACAGGAAAAGCAGCATCCTAATCCTACCTGTTACACTGATTCAGCCTTACATCATACAAGGAGCTTTAAACCAGGGAAATGATGTCATTTTGCTCAAGCAAGTTATGGGTTACAAAGTTTCCCCATTTAACTTGTGCATACGGTAATACTAATCTTGTACAGTGTCCAACATTACAAGTAGACAGTCGGGCATACCACATGATCAATTTTTCATGAGCAACACTAACATTATTTATTGATCTGATTATTTTTTGCCAATTTAAAAAGACCATAACCTTGATAGGTCTAGATAGGTTACATAATAGTAAGGATTTTTAAATAAAGTTCCCCACATCCCAAAAGATGCTAGTCTCAAAGGGAACCCGAGGTGAGAGTGATATGGAGGCTGCCATATTTATTTCCTTTTAAACAATACCAGCTGCCTGGCAGTCCTTATGATCCTCTGCCTCTAATACTTTTAGCCTTAAGGTGGCTACACACCATACAATTTAGCAATCAATTTTTCTGAGTGATTGTAACAATTCAAAATCTGACCAATGTACCACACACACCATGGCATGGATCGAGGGCTTCAGCGTGTGCTCTTCACATTTATTATTGTAACATATATAATAAGTACTGCAATCTGCATGGCACATTCTGAACCGCAAAGTGCCCGCAGTGAGATTATTATTATTTTTCTACTGGGGAGGAGGGGGGGGGGGGGCTTTACTCAAAATGTTTGCTTCAGGCAGCAAAAAGTCTAAAACAAGCCCTGCAGGTAGTTAAAAGGGAAATGTAACCCAGCATTGAACTTCATCTCATTCAGTAGCTGGTACCCCTTTTCCCATGAGAAGTCTGTACTTTTTCTCAAATAGATCATTAGGAACTTCTCTATGGCTGATAATATGGTGAAAGCCCTCCCACAGTGTGATGTCATGGTCAATGGTCCTAGCAGTTTCCTGTCTGTAAACCTTGTTGCATTGTAGGAAATAATCACTGTTTCTAGCTGCTAAGCAACCAGTATCTCCCTCTGTGCAGACATAAGGGTAGCAGCTTCCCAAGGTTTGGGCCAGTGGTGTAGCAATAGGGGGTGCAGAGGTAGCAACCGCATTAGGGCCCTTGGGCTAGAGGGGCCTCATGGGGCCCACTCTCAACCCTGTCCTGTGCTTGTAATAAATTACTTCTATAGATGCTTTGAATAGTAGTGATCATTAACACACTGTTTCCCATCCCCTTCTTGCACCTCTGACACTGTGGTTGTCCTTGGCAGGTTTTGGTACACCGTTTTAATGGTTATGTATAGAGTGCTTGGGGGAGCTCAATGCAAAACTTGCACAGGGGCCCATAGCTTCTTAGCTACGCCACTGGTTTGGACCTTCATGGGCTTTCCAGAAATCCGGCCCTAAGTGCACTGACAGCAGAGGAGAGAGTGTAACTAGGTTGTGCGGAGCAATGCGGCATGTGTTAATACTGTGCAGTTGTTTACAGCTGATTCAAATATTCAAATATGTCCCATATGTCCCTAAGGTGGGTGCCTCTCTCTCTTCTACCTCTGCTTGGCCCTGTGGGGATTGTATCATAATTTTCAATGAACAATGTTTTATGCGTTGCCCATATATCATTTTAGCATTACTTATTTAATTAAATTTTTTTTAAATTGCTTGGCTGGCTGAGTTTACAGTGCTGACTTTCTGTGTTAATGTCATATGCAGTTTGGCGGGACAGAACGGTAGTCTATTAGCTGTACAAATTCTTCCTCCATGCCCTCATGATTCATAAAAAGCTAGTGAGTTGGGAGGGAGTTCCGACTCCCAGCCAGTCTTTGCCTGTGATCACGGAGCTCCAATAGTAGGGAGCAGAGGGAGGAAGAGGGTGAGTCAGGTGATGGCTCTGTGCTGGGGAAAAAATTCCCACTCTGCTGGCAGCTCTATTCTTTGTACACATATCACTGGGTCATGTGACTGACTTTACCAAAGGGGATTTCTCTGGAACAGTTGCATCAAATATAAAAGTTTATGGCAAAGGCCCCAATTTACTTTTACTGAGCATAAAAAATCTAGGATAATGAGCCAGGGCTTTTATTTTTTTTTCCATCTATATAACTGAAGTAAAGAGTTTGTTTTTTATTTCTACTTGAAGATTCCAATTTTTAAAGAGAATCTGAAGAGAAAAAACAAAACAAAACACAAGATACTTACCTAAGGATAGGGAAGGCTCTGGGTCCTAATGAGCCTTCCCATTGCTCTCACGGTCCCTGCGTTCCAGTGCTGGCTTCCCTGTTCAAATCTCACTCCGGGAGAGGCTTCAACAGTCTTTGGGAGCCTGAGTGCTCCCGAAGACTAGTGGTTCCATACTGTGCATGCGCAGGTGCGTGAGAGAGCATGCTTGCGCATGCCTAGTATGGAGCGCACTGGCGTAACAATAGGGCCTGCAGCCCCTGCCCCCGCTCGGGGCCGTTTTGGGGAGCTGGAGGGGGTCGCAGCATGAGGGGAAAGCTATGGCTACATTCAGTGAGGAGCCCCCCCTCACCTCGGGCTCTCCCCTCTGTGCTCCCCTCCAGAATCAATACATTTGGGTAAGCAGGCGGCGGGCAGCGGCAGTTACATACCTTCCGTGCGCTCCAGCGTAAAAGTTCCTCTATCTAGCCTCTGACGCGACTTCCTGTATAAAATGAAAAAAGATAACTTCCACGCTGGAGCGCACGGAAGGTATGTAGCTGCCCTCATGCTGCGACCCCTCCAGCCCCCCAAAATGGCCCCGAGCGGGCCCCGAGGGGGCACATTCAGAATTTCTGCAGGAGTCCCTGGTGGGGCCTAGTTACGCCCCCGATGGAGCAGCTCATCTTTGAGAGCACTTGAGCTCGCAAAGACTTCAGAAGCCTCGAGCAGCAGTAGAGTGCAGTCTCCGACCCGTCGTTCAGAGACTGCTAACGTGGGAGCCAGCAGCGGAACGTGGAAACCAGTAGAGGAAGGGGAAGGCTCTATAGGATCTAGAGCCTTCCCTCTCCTTAGGTAAGTATCTGTTTTTTATTTTTTTGGTTTTGGGCTACAGACTGTCTTTAAACAACCGTATGATTCTACGTTCAGTATCCATTTCAGATCAATCTCCTTCTCCGAGACAGACCTGTCCATCGGAAACTGGCAGCACAGATTCCGCAAGTCTTTCTGGTGAGTGCACATCATTCCCCCGTAAGTATGAGTTATGGGAGCGAACGGTTCCTTTGAGAAAACAGAGCATAACAAATTGCTGGAGCTGGATTTTAGTGCCGTGCCACGGGCTCCTTGAAAATAGTTACCAGAGGAAAAACTGCAATCTGCAGCAACAGTAAATATCCGTGTGGGAGTGAGGACAGACAGGGACAAGGCAGAAAGCCTTATGGTTGCAAAATACATCGCAGGAGATGTTTAAAAGCTCAAGGAAAAAAAAATGAAAAATTATTGACCCTCGAATGTGATGGTATTAAACCCACCTGTTGGGCTGTAACTCTTAAAAACGAGTCATGAAAAATTTGTTGGCGTCGGCATAAAGCAATAGAAACTGGAGCAGTATCTAAAATAAATAAAGGTGTGGAGTAGGAGCACTGCAGACTTCTAATCAATGTTAGTTGTTAGTATCGTTGTTTGTTTATTTATGTGTAGAGTTCAAAGTTTATGAGGGTACTCTGGATATTGATGGTAATGTATAAAGTGAACAGAGAGGTGACTACATGACAATTTGACATCCTAAATTTTAGTAAACTAAAACAAACTGTGATAATAGTAAAACTGACGTCTACTTGTGTTTAGCCATATTCTGTAGCACTGGCGGACATTGACCCATATGCCACTAACTTTTCTCCTGAGTTTTTTCCTAGGTGATATTCTCATGCCTTGTCAATAAAATGCCACCAGCAAACATGATGATGGTCTTGAGGGTCGGACCACGGCTCTGTAGTTGGCTGGATTGTGTAATGGTTAAGGGCTCTGCCTCTGACGCAGGAGACGGGTTCAAATCTCGGCTCTGCCTGTTCAGTAAGCCAGCACCTATTCAGTAGGAGACCTTTGGCAAGTCTCCCAAACACTGCTACTGCCTATAGAGCGCACCCTAGTGGCTGCTGCTCTGGTGCTTTGAGTCCGCCAAGAGAAAAGCGCGATATAAATGTTATTTGTCTTGTCTTGTCTTTCAGGCCAAACTCTGCAATCACTGAGTTTCGGTGAATGCAATAATATTCCTCGAGACCATCGGCTTCTGTTTGATAGCAGAGCAGTGGCTGCGATGGGCAGAGCCCCCCCCCACCCCCCCCACCCCCACCCACGCCTGCAGAGCTGGCACCTCCATAGGCCATAATAGGAATTACAGCTATATCGGCGGTTAATGATTAACTTGGGTGCTGCCAGAAGATGGAGCTTAAACTACTATTCAAACACTGTAATTCGGCCGCCAGCAATAGCAATAGCCAAATTACATAATTTCCCACCGTCTACCTGGACCTGGAGGGGGAATAGTAATTAGCGCCTCCAGGACTTGTGCAGGATCAGGGTAAACTGTATATTGGCTTTATCCTGCTCCTAAATATCCCAGCGGCTATTTCACAGGTATGCTGTGAAGCTTACCTGGAGTAGGCAAACTAAACAGTGGGAACATTGGGAGGAGGGCATCAAAGTTTTGTTGGAGTGGCCCGATGAGTTGTAGCTACACCCCTGAGTTCCAGCTAGGGTCTCTGAATCAGCTTTCCCCAGTGTGGCAACACCCGTCCCCCACACATCCCCGGCTACATCCACATACCAGGGCCGGGCCGAGGCATAGGCTGGAGAGGCTCCAGCCTCAGGGCGCAGTGTAGGAGGGGCGCACAATTCATTCAGCTGTCATTCCTAATTGTGTTTGAAGCAGAAAGAAATAAGAAAAGAAGATACATGGAAGTGACTACAATCCAGATAACTAGAGATTAAGGTGTAGGAGGCCCTGGGGTGCCTCTTTGGTGTCTCAGCCTTGGGTGCTGGAGGAACTTGTCCCGGCTCTGCCACATACTGTAGCTGTGTCTGGCATCACTTAATTGTAGGCTTCATCCCTTCCTCCTAGAGAACAACCACAAGCTAAAACTCTCCAGCTGCCTTCTTAGATATGAGTACATGAGGCGAAGCTTACCTCTCCCACAAATACGTTTACAAATTTAGAAAAAACAAATCTGCACTCAGCAATCTGTATCCGAGCTTCGATAAAACAAACATCAACAATAGGAATAATGCGATTACGAATGGTTTAATTATCTGTAAATCCACATAAGTTGGAGGATTAACAGTATATCAGAAGCAGACAGATGCTTCTGTTTGATTAAATATAGTTTAATTAGCCAAATAATACAGCCAACCAAATATTTCCTGTAATATTGGCTCCGGCAAAGCAGAGTACGGAAAAATAAATTAGCATTCAAGGGCATGGAAGTGCATTAAATAGAAACATTTAATTACCAGATCATTCATCCTTATGGATTCCTAAGTACATTAAGGACAATAGTTGTCTATCTGAAAAGCAAATATTTAGTTATGACTTGATACACGTGAAATGTAAAAATTCTATCCAGCAACGGAGGAAGTCATATGCAAATTAGAGTCTCTCTTCGCGGACAGCCAGAATCAGAGACTGAAGCTGGATCTTCATATCGTAATCGCTCATGCTGGCCACACACAGAGATTACAACTCAGTCTCCTTATGCTATCGATTTTATGACCGCAAAAAGACTCCATAACAATTATTTAAAACAATCCAAGCAATGTAATCCTTTCCAACCCTGTGTCGGGCTGTGTCCTACAGTGGCCTTTTCCAGCATAGGTCTAATGTAGGACATAGACACAGGAAAAATGGCTGCCACTAGGGAGCGCTGTTGCCAGCTAAAATCCAGCACAGCATCATCCCTTTTGGATCAAATTGTTGGACTAAATGTGACACTTTGATTCTTGCCGACCCCATCTTTTGCTGCTGCGCTGTGTCATTTTAATATTATATCTGCGCCAGGGCTGGATTTACCATAAGGCACTGTAGGCTCATGCCTACAGGCGCCTGATGATGGAAAGGCAGCTGACTCCCCTCCCCAAGTGCCTCCCTCCTTCCTTCCCTATGCAAAGTCCTGATTAGAGTGTGAGAGGTTACTCACCCTGCTATTGGCATTCTACTGATGAGATCTCCCTTCAGTCAGGGGCACCTCCAGCTACTTAAAACTGAGGTTACTCTAGCTACCTAATACTTGGGGCTGCCTCTTGCTACTTGATATTGAGGGTATCTCTGGCTACCTAATACTAAGGGACACCTGAAGCTACCTATGACGGGCAAGGGAAGTAAGGGAGAAGTGGCAGCTGGGAACGCAGCACACCTGTGGTTTGGTTCGGAGGGGGTGCCAGGACATTTGTGCCTATAGGCTCCTGTGAGGTAACTCCAGGTCTGATTCAGCACATTTGGTCTTGCCACAAGGAATACCATTGCTGGATCTAGTCTGGCCTGGCATCACTCTATGTGGAATAAAGTGTGTGACAAAGTCCAACACTTTTATTCCTTTTTGCACCATGCTGTACCGCGTTATAGCGTTATTCGGCTTATTAGGTTTAGCATCGAACAATCATAGAAACGTGTGGCCAATGTTGGGGAGCTAAAAAGAACACCTATATTTATAAGCCCTGCCTTTCAAGACATGCCACATCAAAAGAAACATAAGTTTCATACCAAACTTGACAGTTAAAGGATCACTATCTTGAAAACTGTAACATTTAGAAATCCATGTGTATGCAAAAGTGTAAAATGTACATTTGTCCCAGAGTAAAATACACAATTCAGTAAATTTGTTTTTGTTTTTTCTATCTGCTGTCAGTTAAAGTAGGCAGTAAACAGCTGACACATTTATCAGATTTTGGACTCCTCATGGGGGTCATCTCATGGTTTTCTTCATTTTCAAAAACACCTGCTGAATGGCAGTTGCTCAGTCCAACTGCCAAAATAGTGTGCAAACAAGTAAGGAAGCTGACTGACATCCTGTATAGAACCTACCCAGGAAGTTATTTTGTAAAGGATAAAGAACAACCTGTGAGATCTGTTAGCATTTTAAAGCCTGCTTTAACCACTTCACCACTAAGGGGTTTTATCCAAATGGACCACAGCAATTTTCACCTATCAGCATTCCTTTCTTGGATTCGTCAATAACTTTATCACTACTTATCACACCAAAACGATTGATACCTTGGTGCTTTTTTTCACTACAGATTCGGCTTTTTGGGCCTAATTTTGGTTTTCAGTAATTATTTGAATTTCCATTTAATTTAAAGGGAAAACAAGGGAAAAACTGAAAAAAAAATGTTTAAATTATGTTCCCAGTAAAATGTATGGCAACAATATATTATTTAGAAATACTGTAAAGGTTTATTTTTTCTGTATTGTGTTCTTTTTGTACCCAATTAATAATTACAAGCCCTCATGTGCCAACATAGCACTAATATACCCCCATGACTGTCATGAAATGCTGTCACTTTTTTTCACAAGTGTTTTTTTTTTTGGTAATTATGGGGGTTAAGGAGGGTTTAATTTATCTTATTTAATGGATATAGTGTAACATGTAATGTATGTAATGTAAAATATAGTGTAAAACTTCAAAGCACACAGGCAATGTTGTTAAAGGAAAGACCTCTTCTTCTCGGTGAAGCCATGATCTTTCCATTACAGGCACTTTGATTGGCTCAGGGAACACATGTTCTCATTCACCAATCCAAGATGTGTCAGTCACGGCGGGTACGTATAGCGGGAGCGCATGCACACATGCACAGCAGCAGTGGCAGGCAGCATTTTAAAATGTTCATTGCCATTAACAGAGGCAAACTGGATGTTTTCATTATGTTTAGTGGTTGGGCACTGGTTAAGCAACAAGAACACAAGAAAATAAATTATAGTGCATACTGGCATAATCAAGCTAACAGGTTTTTGGAAGCACCAAAGAAATATAAATCAAAATAAGAGTCTGGTCATTTCTTCAGGTTTTTAATCGAAAGAAGGTGGTGACCCAACATGAGGCAAAAAATATACATAATAATGTATTTGTATATGTTTATTTGGTAATTTACCTCATGGTGTGTCTCCACCTCTTTTAGGTACAAAACCATGAACATGAAAGTGGCAATACAACCCCTTAAAACCTTTCCATGCCGCCAATGAATCTGTGAGGTAAGTATCAACCTTACCTCCTTTAAATTTTGATTTGTATTTCTTGGGTGCTTCGAATAACATGCTGCTCTTTTTTCCCCCTGTATGAAAGTTTAGATTAAAAAAAAAACAAAAAAAAAAAAACAGGGTCATCAGATCTGCTCCGCTGCTGGCTTTTTCTGGTCATATGGATAACAAATACCTGCCAAAATGGTCAAACAGGCACTGGAGACATGTCTTTGTTCTCTTGGCATGAGTTATATAAATAAAGTTCAAGAAGTTTTTTAAAAAATGACATTGTAAGAGAAGAGTTTGTACCGTAGCAGTTGTTCTTTCTCTTTTTGGTGTGACGAGGCTGAGATATGTCAGGGATTGTTTAACTTGGATTTAATGTGTCTCTGGTGAGCTCTGATGTTAAATGTATGAAGCTGACAGTCCCAGTCATTAGTGAAGTACTGATTTATGAAAGCCAAGTTTCCCAGCGCTGCCCGGCATCGGGGAACAGATTGTCTTGATTTCCACTCATTTGTTAAAGCAGAGATTTATCACTTTTAACCATGGTTGGCCCATTGCGTTAATTTGGTTTCTCGGAATGACTGTAACTTAACACAGAGGAAGAGCCGCAAAGTTTAACTTTACTTATTAGTTAAATAGTATGGACTTTATTGATGATTGAATCATACATTCATACATAACCTTGAAGATGTATTTCCTCTCATGAACATGTGACAAAATAAGGAGAGGCAGGGGTGTAACTAGAAATCACTGCCCCCCCGCAAAATTTTGGATGCTCCCAACTCCCCCACCCAACACACACACACACACACACACACACACACACACACACACACACACACACACACACACACACACACACACACACACACACACACTATCTGCACTGATAAACTGAGAACCAATGTTTTTCAGTTGGCTAGTGGACACTTGAATGTGTTTTCCCCATGCAGATAAAAACAGACAGCAGTGGAGCTCTGCACACATTTTCTCTATCAATTACATTAGCCTCTGTGGTAAAACGTACATGTTTTCAAACATACAGACACATATGGTGTGCAGAAAACACAGACAGAAAACTGACAGACGAGTGTGCTCCCAGCCTCTGCTTATTACACTCACCCTGTCCATCTCTGATGGAGGAGAACTGGCTCTGCAAACTTCTCCAGCATCACTACCGTACACAGCACTTGGGGAGGGGTAGAGAGATTGGGGGCGTTGTACACAAGACTGCTGCCCACTGAATAGGGACTGTCTACAGATCTGTGTGCAAAACTTTGTATGATTCCTTATCAGTGGCTTTCTGGGCCTCCCTGCTGCTGCACCCCTTGCAGGGCGCCACACTGGTGGAAAAGGTCAATCAAAGAGGACATTTTCTGAATGTAACTTACTATTTAACACTGCTTATATTATGCAATATTAATTTATAGATTATTTAGTTAGTGGTTGCCGATTGTAAAATCCTTCCTCTCTCTGACTTACATTCTGAAATGTGGCAACATTTACTGTACCATCACTGTGAAATGTTTGTTGCATGATCAGAAGTGAGCAGAAACAACACCCTGGCCCATATGCAATAAACGTTTTCTCCCACGAGATAATTTTACATCTTCTATATAAATTAACTTTCTAGCACTTCACAAGTGAAAAAGTACCAAAAAGTAGTCTAAAAAGTACTGCCAAAATTATTTTGAGCATATTCTTACTTTCTGGGGGCTTAAAAGGCATTTTATTGACAAGTTTAATAATATTTCCCAGGGAAATGGCTCATACGCAATTCACTTTTTCTCCTGAGTTATCTCCTAGGTGATATTCTTACACCTTGTCATAAAATGCCATAAAATCGCATCATCAGCAGAAGCCAGCACTAGGGGAGCAGTAAGGGAGAGGAGAGGTCTCTGATTGATTAGGTGAGCCGTGCTGCCGCTGCTTGCATTTATTCTGGGGGAGGGGAGGAAAACACAAGGGGAAAGCAGGGGGGACACATGGGGGACAGAAGGGGAGAAATGAGGGCAGAAGGGGACACATGGGGGACAGAGGAAGACACATGGGGGACAGAAGGGGAGAAATGAGGACAGAAGGGGACACATGGGGGACAGAAGGGGACACATGGGGGGCAGAAGGGGAGAAATGAGGACAGAAGGGGACACATGGGGGCAGAAGGGGACACGTGGGGGACAGAAGGGGACACATGGGGGACAGAGGTAGACACATGAGCTACAAGTAATTGGGGGAGAACATGTACAAGACGTTTTTACCTGTTTTTGCCCTATTTATGGAACATTTTTGCTTTATGTTTCTTCTACTCCCATGATTCAGTAAACTCTCTTTGCAAGCATAATATCTTGACGTTTTGGGGTGTGAATAATTGAAGACAAATTGAGTAATCACATTTGTGCAGAGGTGAATGCACTTTTCCATTTGCTGATTTAATTGCTTAATTTCAGGGTGTGCATTTCCTTACTAATCCTTGGATTTGTATCTTGTTTTCGGCTTTTAGGATTGTTGCACCCCTGCTAGCCTGTGAATTTCACTATGTCATTTCATGAACTTAATAGGCTATCTGGTAGGAGAACGAAGACTCCGGCATATTGTCAGGCAGACATTGACTCTGCTAAAGACAGATTTAGCAAACCAACAATCCCAGTTTCATCAGATGTTTCACTGATTAAAAAACAGTGTGAGAATATTAGTAAACGGATTATCGCCTACCAACTGCATTCAGTAACTTTAGTGGAATATTTAAAATTCAAGAGAATTCCAAGAGGTCGAAGATTGAATCGAAGAAGATTTTTGCAGATATAATAGAAAGTTGGAAATAAAAAAGAACCAAAAGAAAGTTGGCCTATGGGCAGAAAATGTATATATAGTCTGATGCTGCTTGTGACTGGAGGGGTTTTTCAATTCTTATCCTCCATGGAGCCACTTTTTAGAATACTAAGGCCCCTATGCAATTAACGTATTGTCCTGAGTTACCTCCTAGGAGATAATTTTCATATTCTCTTTAAAGCGGATCCGAGATGAAAAACTTACTATAACAAGTAACTTGTCTATATAGCTTATCTAAAGTTTAGATAGTTTACAAAGTAAATCTAGCTGCAAACAGCTTCAACAGTTTATGATTATTTATTCTTGAGATACAATGACAGCAGCCATGTTTTGTTTGTCACATTACACACAGGCAAGCTGATAGCATCTTCAGCCCTCAGCCTCTATGACAGTCACCTCTCCTCCTCCCTCCTCCCCTCTGCCTCTGAAATCTCTGTCTAGTAACTTCCTCCTCCTCCTGTCCAGACTGAGCTCCCATAAGCCCTTGCTGCAGTGCCAAGGCACTCTGAAAAAGCTGTGGGCAAGGCTTGCTTAGTTTATAGGGAATTAGAGTATTAAAACAAAACAAAAAAGTATTTTTTTGCCCTATAAACTAAATGTAAGGTACACAATTATGTAAAAGTTTATCTCGGATCCACTTTAAAATAATTTTTAAGCATTTTACAATTGAAAAAGTACCCAAATTCTGCTAAAAAAAAAAAAAAAAAGTACTATCAAAACTATTTTGAGTATTTTCTTTCTTGTTGGTGGTTTAAAAAGCATTTTATGACAATGGCCCATATGCAATTCACTTTTTCTCCTGAGGCTGGGTGCACACTTGTCAGTGCGTGAAAGGTTGCATTTTCTGTCATGTGCATTGTTTTTTTGCATTTTGCATGCGTTTTAATGCGTTTGCAGTTCACATATATAAAACATATGTCTTTTGTACGTGTTTTACAAGCATTTTTTATATGCATTTTATGCAAATCAATAGGAAGTCAACAGGAAGTGGAAATACATCAGAAAACATGTTTTTTTTCTTTCAAAAACGCATATTAAAACGAGTGCAAAACGTGTACAAGGTGTCACCATTGACTTTCATTATGTGCATTTTTGAAGCGTTTTTTGAAAAATATGTAACAAAAACAGCGTTTTAAAAACACGTATTAAAAAAATCATACACGTGCGTATTTTCATGCGTCCCATTTACTTAACATTACATGCGTTAATGCTGCGTTTTACACAACGCTAGCGTTTCTGCTTAGTTTGTTCCCAGCCTTAGTTTTCTCCAACTTGATAGTTCCACACCTTGTCAATAAAATGCCTTTTAAACCCTCAGGAAGCAAGAAAATGCACAAAATATGTGATATTTTTACACCTTATCAACAGAATGGTTTTTAAGCCACCAGCAAGCAAAACGTTATTCAGATTTATTTAGAATAGATTGTCACTCGAAGTATCACCAGGGGATGGCCCGAACCTCCAAATTTCGGGTTCGCGAAGTTCCACGAAAGGTTCGGTTCGCGCAAACTTTCGCGAACCGCAATAGACTTCAATGGGGATGCGAACTTTGAAAACTAGTAACACTTATGCTGGCCACAAAAGTGATGGAAAAGATGTTTCAAGGGGTCTACCACCTGGAGGGGGGCATGGCGGACTAGGATAGATGCCAAAAGTCCCGGGGAAAAATCTAGATTTGACGCAAAGCAGCGTTTTAAGGGCAGAAATCACATTGAATGCTAAATTGCAGGCCTAAAGTGCTTTAAAGGGAAGGTTCAGGGAAACCTGTAAAAAAATAAAAATCCCTATCCACTTACCTGGGGCTTCCTCCAGCCCGTGGCAGGCAGGAGGTGCCCTCGCCGCCGCTCCAGAGGCTTCCGGTCGTCTTCGGTGGCCGACCCGACCTGGCCAGGCCGGCTGCCAGGTCGGGCTCTTCTGCGCTCCAAGGACGGGCTCTTCTGCGTCCCACGCGGGCGCGCTGACGTCATCGGACGTCCTCCGGGCTGTACTGCGCAGGCGCAGTAGTTCTGCGCATGCGCAGTACAGCCCGGAGGACGTCCGATGATGTCAGCGCGCCCGCGTGGGACGCAGAAGAGCCCGTCCTTGGAGCGCAGAAGAGCCCGACCTGGCAGCCGGCCTGGCCAGGTCGGGTCGGCCACCGAAGACGACCGGAAGCTTCTGGAGCGGCGGCGAGGGCACTTCCTGCCTGCCACGGGCTGGAGGAAGCCCCAGGTAAGTGGATAGGGATTTTTATTTTTTTACAGGTTTCCCTGAACCTTCCCTTTAAAACATCTTGCATGTGTATACATCAATCAGGGAGTCTAATTAGAGTTCTGCTTCACACTGACACACCAAACTCACTGTGTAATGCACCGCAAATAGCTGTTTGCGTAGTGACGGCCGTGCTGGACTGGTGCGCACCGTGGCCAGAGTGTAGGCCGTGGCAGTTTTCCAGCCCATATGGTCACCGGGCTGTGGTAGCTCAATGATAGAACAACAGTGACTGTCCAGCTGATCAAATTTGGTCTGTCCACAATTAAGCAATGACCTTATTATCTTCTTGTATGTAGGTAGGCATAGGTAGGTGTCCCAGTATAGGTAGTAGGCATAGGTAGGTGCCTCAGTAGTTAGGTAGGCATAGGTAGGTGTCCCAGTATAGATAGTATAGATAGTTAGGCATAGGTAAGTGTCCCAGTATAGCAGGGTTGGACTGGGACACCAAGGGCCCACCAAGGAAGTTTCAGCCTGCCCCCCCCCCCCTCCCCCCATTTTGGGCTCACATACACATGTACTCTAGAAATTTTGCATGACTTTATGGTAGGGAATAGATTGTGAGCAATTCTGAGGACAGTCTCCAATAGGGATATGTCTAAATGCGCAGCGAAACTAAATGGGTGTCACCACGCACTGGAACATCGGCAAGGTCATGATGAGTCATGGGCAGACTTAAAAAAAATACAAAACCCAAAATAAGTAGCGGCGTTATTCACAGAGATTAGGTCTGACCAGATACATTTTAGATAAAATATTCAAGTAGTTACATGCCTCATGATAATTCATCAAGTAGTCAAATGGCAGCAGATACCCCCACAAAATGCAATCAGGTTGACGGCAGATACCCCCACACAATGCAATCAGGTTGGTGGCAGATACCCCCACAAAATGCAATCAGGTTGATGGTAGATACCCCCACAAAATGCAATCAGTTTGGCTGCAGATACCCCCACACAATGCAATCAGGTTGGTGGCAGATACCCCCACACAATGCAATCAGGTTGGTGGCAGATACCCCCACAAAATGCAATCAGTTTGGCTGCAGATACCCCCACACAATGCAATCAGGTTGGCTGCAGATACCCCCACAAAATGCAATCAGGTTGGCTGCAGATACCCCCACACAATTCAATAAGGTTGGCTGCAGATACCCCCACACAATGCAATCAGGTTGGCTGCAGATATCCCCACAAAATGCAATCAGGTTGGCTGCAGATACCCCCACACAATGCAATCAGGTTGGCTGCAGATACCCCCAAAAAATGCAATCAGTTTGGCTGCAGATACCCCCACACAATGCAATCAGGTTGGCTGCAGATACCCCCACAAAATGCAATCAGGTTGGCTGCAGATACCCCCACACAATTCAATCAGGTTGGCTGCAGATACCCCCACACAATGCAATCAGGTTGGCTGCAGATATCCCCACAAAATGCAATCAGGTTGGCTGCAGATACCCCCACACAATGCAATCAGGTTGGCTGCAGATACCCCCACACAGTGCAATCAGGTTGGCTGCAGATACCCCCACACAATGCAATCAGGTTGGCTGCAGATACCCCCACACAATGCAATCAGGTTGGCGGCAGATACCCCCACACAATGCAATCAGGTTGGCTGCAGATACCCCCACACAATGCAATCAGGTTGGCGGCAGATACCCCCACACAATGCAATCAGGTTGGCAGCAGATACCCCCACACAATGCAATCAGGTTGGCTGCAGATTCCCCCACACAATGCAATCAGGTTGGCTGCAGATACCCCCACACAATGCAATCAGGTTGGCTGCAGATACCCCCACACAATGCAATCAGGTTGGCTGCAGATACCCCCACACAATGCAATCAGGTTGGCTGCAGATACCCCCACACAATGCAATCAGGTTGGCTGCAGATACCCCCACACAATGCAATCAGGTTGGCTGCAGATACCCCCACACAATGCAATCAGGTTGGCTGCAGATACCCCCACACAATGCAATCAGGTTGGTGGCAGAGATACCCCCACACAATGCAATCAGGTTGGCTGCAGATACCCCCACACAATACAATCAGGTTGGTGGCAGAGATACCCCCACACAATGCAAGTGTCCCCCCCCCCCAGCTTGGAAGGGGGGGCAGAGGGCACAGATTAGCAGGCACAGATCAGCGGGGAAGCCTCCCCCTCCCTCACCTAGGGGCCCCCCCTTCCGCGCACCCCCCTCCTCCAGAAGTGCAGCCAGCAGCGAGCGGAGAATAGCTTACTGAGCTTCAGATGATGCTATCTCCGCTCCGCATGCAGCTGCTGCCCTGCTGGTCTCTGTCTCCTGTAGTGACGCTGTCCAATCACGCTCTCGCAGGAAGTACTGCGAGAGCATGATTGGACAGCGTCACTACAGCAGACAGAGACCAGCAGGGCAGCGGCATGCGGACTCCGAGCGTAGCGGAGCTAGGATCATCTCTGTAGCTATTCTCCGCTCGCTGCTGGCTGCACTTCTGGAGGAGGGGGGTGCGTGGAAGGGGGGGCCTCTAGGTGAGGGAGGGGGGGACGCTTCCCCCCCTCCCCGCCGCTCTGTGCCCAATTCCCCCCCCCCTTCCAAGCTGTGCCCCCCTCCCTCTTAGCTCTGGGGCCCCCAGGAGGAGGGGCAGTCGGGGCCCACCGATGGGACCATCGGTTGTTCGGTGGCTCAGTCCGAGCCTGCAGTATAGGTAGATAGGCATGGGTAGGTGCCCAAGTAGTTAGGTAGGCATAGGTAGGTGTCCCAGTAGTTAGGTAGGCATAGGTAGGTGTCCCAGTAGTTAGGTAGGCATAGGTAGGTGTCCCAGTATAGATAGTTAGGCAGGGCCTGGCTGGCACAGTAATAACAATTACCAAGGTCCAGCTGCAACAGATAGGGCTGTATAATGTCAGTGTCAGTGAGCAACACACACAAAAAAAAAACACATCAGAAGAACAAGATTAGCTCTCAAAAGAGCTGTTGAGGGGTGCTATTTTAGCAATAACAATCAGCCAGAAGCAAGCTAACAAGCCTACAAGAGCCTAACTAATCTTTCCCTATGAGAGTCTTCCAGCAGCTGTCCCTTCACTAATTACTGCAGGTACACGAGTGAGTGTAATAGCCAGCGCTGCCTGCCTTTTATAAGGGGGGGGGGGGTAGCTCCAGGAGGGAGTGTGCCTGCTGACTGTGATGTAGAGGGTCAAAGTTGACCCAAATGGCGCACTATGGGGGCGAACCGAACTTAAGTTCGCCTTCGCTGGCGAACGCGAACCACCAAAAGTTTGCCTGGAACCATTCGGGCCATCTCTAGGACTCGCTGCTTATCCAGATCACATCATTCTTTACATCCCAATTTCCAGTACTAAAGCAGTGCTCTGATCTAAGTATTCTCCCTCAGTATTCCTCAAGTATCCACCAGGAACCAAAGATTGCCCTAAAAGTGATATCCATCGCACATAGTGCCTGAAGGTACCTGGCCCCGCCTCCCTTCTCTCCCCGGAGAAAAACACCAAGCTGCAGGGCCGGATTTGGGGAAAGGCCTTCAAGGCCCGTTCCTAGGGTGCCAGATTCCACCAGAGTTTTAGGGGCGGGTGGTGACAGGTTGACTGCACCGGTCACCAGCCCTGAGAGGAGCCGCTGCGAGTCCACAGCCGCCCCTTCGCTATGTGGGCTTGGATTGGTGCTGGCTGCCTGGTGGAGAGAGCAAGCCTGCTGTGACCCCCCGGCAGCTTCCTGTAAGCGGCCAGTGGCCGCATCACTTCGCTCAGTGCCCCTCTCCCTCCCTTCCCCGATCCTGCCCCCGCACGCACCCGCAGAGTAGCAGCAGAAACAGCTACATTACCTCTCCAGGCTCCAGCGTCGAAGCTTCCTTTGTCCCTGTGCCGCTGGGCGCTTCTTTCTCCAGTCAGCGTCGCTCCCATGTGACTCGCCGGCAGGTTACCGGTGAGTCACATGGTGGGAATCGCCAGCAAGAGAGAGGCGCCCAGCGGCAGCAAGGAAGCTTTGGCGCTGGAGCCTGGAGAGATAAAGTGGCTGTTTCTGCTGCTACTCTGCGGGTGCGTGCGGGGGCAGGATCGGGGAAGGGAGGGAGAAGGAGTCTGGCCGCCCTGCTTCAAAAGTTTTTAGATAGCAGCGGGCAGGCTGGACATCAAGATCTGGCATGTGACATCTCGTCACACAGTGGCAGCGGCTGGCAGAGGATGAAAAATCTCGGAGGGGCACTGGAGGCAGGAAGCGGAACATACAACAGGCAACTTCCACATGTTCCGCAACTTCCACAAAGTGCAGATCAGCATCCCGATGTGTGCCACTTGCTGATTCTGCTTCCGCCCAGGGAGAGACTGAGTGTGCTACCCATCACAATCTGTGAGCTGCTGTGCCTGTGATGGTGCCGATGCCCAGCTTCCCCTCCTATTCAAGTCACAGGACAGGATTTTGCCTCTGGTCCCCTGTGGCTTCAGCTTGCGCTGGATATCTCTCTTCTGCAGGCCAGGCAGCACACGGCAGCTTCCGTGACTCTGGCAGCTAAAGTTTCTTAGCGTCCTGCCAGGTCAGATGAGGAGGTCAAAGGTCTTGGAGCTGCTGTGCTGCAGGGGCTGACACTCGTGGTCCAGGCAGTGCGTGGAGGAAGGAGACAGCTTTGGTAAGACTCTTTTCTCCCCTTCCCTCTCTCTGGCCCCCCCTCTCCCTCTCTTTCTCCCCTCTCTCTCTCTCTCTCTCTCTCTCTCTCTCTCTCTGCCCCTCTCTATTTTTCTGATCCTCCCTCTCTTTCTCCACACTCTCTTTCTCTGCCCCCCCCTCTTTCTCCCCACTCTCTTTCTCTGCCCCCCTCTTTCTCCCCCACTCTCTCTCTCTGCCCCTCCCTCTCTTTCTCTCTCTCTCTGCCCCCTCTCTATTTCTCTGATCCTCCCTCTCTTTCTCCACACTCTTTCTCTGCCCCCTTCCTCTCTTTCTCCCCACTCTCTTTCTCTGCCCCCCTCTTTCTCCCCCACTCTCTCTCTCTCTGCCCCCTCCCTCTCTTTCTCTCTCTCTCTGCCCCATCTCTCTTTCTCTGCCCCCCTCTTTCTCCCCCACTCTCTCTCTTTCCCTCTGCCCCTCCCTCTCTTTCTCTCCACTCTCTCTCTCTGCCCCATCTCTCTTTCTCTGCCCCACTCTCTCTCTCTCCCTCTGCCCCCTCCCTCTCTTTCTTTCTTACTCTCTCTCTCTCTCCCCCTCACTCACATATGCACACATCATACACACATACTCCACATTGCACACATATACTTATAACCACATCGCAAACATATACTCCATGCATATACAAATATCACACTTATACTGCATATATATGCACACATCACACACATACCATACATATGCACACATCAATTACACAATTTTATTTTCTGACACAGTTTTGGGAGGGTACATTCTCCCAAACTAAAACTGAATGCCCCCGGGAGGCAACATTGGATCATTCTAACCATTTCCACATCTCCCATGAGAGCACTAGAGTGTAAGGTGCATTCACCAGTTACTGACATGTGTCATTGGTTGCAGTAGATCCTGTAAGTTCCCTCTGAGGTACATAGAGATCTATGCTGCTGGATAGGCAACTTATGTTAAAGGGTGCCGCTACCTCTAGTGCTCCTGTGGGAGAAACACTTCCGCAGCCTCCCAGTGGGCATTATATCCTGCTTTGATTGTTTGAGAATGTTTCTGTTGGGCAGGGGTAGTGGGTGAGGATATTAGTAGTTGGGGGGGTAAGGGGGCGGGCCGTTGATGACAGCTGGCCTTGGGCGGTAAAAAGTACAAATCCGGCCCTGCCAAGCTGTTTACTCTAGTAAATACCTTGGCGCTTTTCTCTGCGGAGAGAGAGGAGGCGGACGGAAGTTGAATGATGCAGGGACTTCGGACGGCATCCCGGGACAAAACTTCTTGGGTAAATATAACTTTCTTTTACTTTCAGGAGGCCGGATTTTCGTTTTCACTCTGGAGGTCCTCTTTAAGTATCCAATTCACCCACATGACCAATGCACTACAATCCAGGAGATGCCACTGTCCACTCCCGACTCAGCAAGATCAAAGGCAGGGAAGTGAAAAAAGAAAAGAGATATACGCCAAGGAGTGTCATAGATCACACCCCCACCATAGATTGCACTCACCAAAAGGCCACATGTATTATAGTACTTGGGAGAAAACTCAGGAGAAAAAGTGAAATGCATATGGGCCAGCTTTTTGTCAGTACTCTGCACTTGAAAGAGTATCTGAAAAAGTACTGTCAACATTATTCTGAGTATTCTCTGTCTTGCTCCTGGTTGCTTAAAGGGAATCTGAAGTGAAAATAAAGTGATATAATGCATTGTGTGTGTAGTACGGCTAAGAAATAGAACATTAGTAGCACAGGTGTGAGTCTCATAATGTTTCCAGTGGAGGAAGAGTGAGGGCCCGTTTCCACTATCGTGAATCCGCATGCGTTGCCCGCATGCGGATTCGCACAGCCAATACAAATGGATGGGCCTGTTTCCACTTGTGCGTTGTGCGGAGCGTTTTTCTGTGCAGGATTTTTCTGCATGGCAGAGCCCTCAGAATTCGCCTGCGTGTGGAATGCAGGTGAATCGCACACAATGTATTTAATAGGGAAATTGCATGCGTTTTCCCCATGCGTTTTTTGCCGCGAATTTGCATGCGAATTCGCGTAGGTACCAATGTAAATTCTCACAGGCAGTGACATGGTTAAAATCGCATATACCCTCACCTATGCGAATTTGCCGCAAAAAACGCACGCGGAATCGCATCCGCATGCGATTTCATCAGCGGTGGAATCCAGGCGATTCCGCACCGCAATAGTGGAAACGAGCCCTTAAGGAACTGCACTTGTGATCTATGAAAAAGAGCTTCTCTGAGCTCTCTGACCCAATTTTGGGTCGGCTGCAGTGCTATTTTCTGAAGCACTGTCTGTCTGTTTCTTGTTTGTTTACAGTTTTACTGCCAATCAAAGTGTCATTAGCTCTGCCCTGCTTTATCATTTAAAATACAGAGTGTAATTTGTAAACTGCAAATATCAGAGAACGATGCAATGTTATTAAAAAATAACAAAAAAATGCATAACTGAAAATAAAAATATGAGACTTTTTTCTTTGCCAATAATATTCTATTAATCCTACCTAATAATCCTCAAGTGTCCCTGCGTCCTGTCTGTGTGTCAGTGCTTTGCGCTACTGCGCATGTCAAGCACTGACAGCCGTTGGGACAGGACACAGGGTGGAGCAGGCAGGTGGGTGCACGCGACAGGTGCACGAACGACGGATGGGTGCGCACGCACGCGATGACGACAAACCTAGAGCCCGTTTTCAAACAGGCTTAGGTGACTAGTTATTCATAATACACATACAATTCATTATATTATACTTTTTTTCCGCTTTAGTTTCACTTTAAACGACATTTTATTAATAAGGTGTAAACATTTCACCTAGGTTAAAAATGATGCGAAGAAATGAATTGCACAAAGGCCCATATCTCTCCAGCCGACAATCCGTTATGATCAGAAGACAACTTTCTTGCAGACTTCTCAACAATCAATAATCGCAGCTAAAACATACTTCAAAGTTTCATTTTTATTAAACGTGTAGCAGTCACCTTGCACTGGTCATTTATATAGATTTACGATAATTACTCTGAAATTAAACTTTATTTCTACACCGTTAACAGTCTCCAGCACGCTTTCTTGTTCTTTAGCGAGACATTTTGTGTGCCATATAGGAAACAATAAAGTTTTTTTTTTCCCTTGCAGTAGCACCTACACTGTGAAACGGTAATATTTCATTTGGCACATTCGATAAGGTAATAAGGTCATCTTTTAAATACACACGGGGTGAAATAATAGCTGCTGTGATTTATCTTCACGTTATGGAATTACAATGATGTTAATAAAAGCTCACCATAAATTTAACAGGGGTATAGTTGCACGTTTCATTTAACCACAGCTCTAAGTTTATTGGCCGATAAGTTAAAAAGTAATATGAAAAGCTTATACAAAATAGTAAGCAGCGCTCAATGCAAAAATATGTTATGTGGCTATCATAAACATTGAGTGACCAAAGTCCAAATGTAACTGTTAACGCCCAATCCAAGGGTGGATCGCTCTAGTGAGATATGTGTATATCTTCAAAGCAATATAGTAATGTTCTAGCAGCGCTCAGTAACAGTTCAACAGATAAATGCTGGCTTAATACCACTTCACGAAACACCATGGGGTCTCCCACCCCCCCTCCCCTTCGTAGAGCAACTCACCAGAGGATGCGGCCGAACCGGCCCGATATCGCTTCTGGGGTATATGGCCACCCCACTGCCTCCAACTGGCAACCTCCAACAGCTCACTGTAGTCTGGGGATGAAAAAAGAGGCCTCCATAACGTAAAAGTGTATTTTTATTCTTTAAAAAAGCAGGCTTGTGCCTTTAAAATGGTCAAACCAATATTGCTACTGGATGACAGTCACTTAAAGCGGAATATAACCCTGCATTTCAACTTTGCTCTAAAACATTATTTACAGTATATTATATGCAAGCAGCATTTTTTTTTACTAGACCAGCATTGGAAGGGTTACACAGTGCTTTAAAGTTCCTGGAGATTTCTGCAGACGCATCCAAAGCTGACATAGATACATTTTGTTTACATAAATGTATCTAAGGGCTCGTTTCCACTAGGGCGAATCTGCATGCGGGCACTGCATGCGGATTCGCATAGCTAATGTTAGTGGATGGGGCTGTTTCCACCTGTGCGGCGTGCGGGAGCGATTTGGCAGCGGGCCAAATCTGCACGGCGGGACCCACAGTTTTCGCCTGCATCGGGAATCCGTGCGAATCGCCGCTAATGTATTTAATAGTAAAAACGCATGCGTTTGGTACATGCGTTTTTACCCGCGATTTCGCGTGCGATTTCGCACCCTTCCCAATGTTATTTTGTCCTGGCAGTGTCATGGTTAATTTCGCATGGCACCCTGCCATGCGAAATCGCACGCGAAATCGCGGGTAAAACGCATGCGGAAACGCACCCGCATGCGTTTTTACAAGCGTCGGAATGCCGGCGAAATCGCGTCGCACTAGTGGAAACGGGCCCTAAGTGTTGAATGTGACTCACTCTCTCTCACTGAGAAGGAGTTGGAGGACAGCCAAAGAGTGTGTAACATTTCTCAATAGATACATATAACTAAATAGAATGTAACAATCTGAACTTCTGCACATCTCTCCACGGAACTTAAAACCTCTGTGTTTAACCCTTCCAATGCTGGTCTAGTAAAAAAAAAAAAAAATGCTTTTTGCATATAATATGCTGTAAATAATGTTTTAGAGCAAAGTTGAAATGCAGGGTTATATTCCGCTTTAAAAAGAATAAGTTACATGTAATGCCTATACAAGTCTTTGAAGGGTTTGCAGAGTATGATCACGCTATGTTCGCAAGAGGAAACAATAAAGTGTGCAGTACACTAAGATACCACTGCTCACAGCCCGCAATGCAGCGCATAGGTGACACACCGTGTAAAAAATTAAGTGCAGCGCCAGCCGCGTCCAGCTAGCGTTGCATGTGACGTCGTCGCTCCGTAGCTCCGCCCTACGCGTTACATTGATTACAACTCATCATAAAAAGCTTGGTGAGTCATACATGTTCATGCAGAGCAGGGACAAGGTCCTCCAGCACCCAAGGTTGAGACACCAAAGTGCGCCCCTCCATCCCTCCCACCCCAGCTGTCACACACTGATTGCTATTAGACTAAGAGGGCCACAGGGCCCACAACCTCCCCAACACCTTAATATCTAGTTATCTGGCTTGCAGTCACTGCCATGTATCCCCCTTTTCCTATTTCTTTCTGCTTCATACACAATTAGGAATGACAGCTGAATGAATTGTGCGCCCCCTCCTACACTGCGCCCTGAGGCTGGAGCCTCTCCAGCCTATGCCTCGGCCCGGCTCTGTGTTCATGCGATCAGCACATGCATGTTTTATTGCGTGTCTCTACTGATGTATTTAGTTTATTAGTTTATTTTGTGTAATCCTTTTGTCATTTTATTTTCTTTATTTATTGCATTTTATGGTTAGTTTTTACAGTTCTTTACTGCTGTATTAAAGCAATGCTGACATCAAATAAAGAAGGCAGCCAAGGCATACACCAATCACTATAGAAAAACTATTATAACTTTGGAAAGGGCGGTGTATTGCAGATAGTGTCCATAGATGTGTTTTGAAAGGACCCTATTTCAGTGAGGGTGAAGTGCTGCTGAATGTTGTGTATTTGGTGTTTGACTTTGCCTGAGGTCATTGCTCTGTGAACATGTGTTTAAATGGTGTCTCTTCCCCTATCCTGCTGCAGTACAATAAGTGAAGTAGTATAATACTATAACATTTATATTGTGCTTTCCTTCTGGCAGACTCAAAGAATTTTCAGGGCTGCAGCAACTTAAAGAGAAACCGTAACCAAGAATTGAACTTCAACCCAATCAGTAGCTGTTACCCCCTTTCCCATGAGAAATCTTTTCCTTTTCACAAACGGATCATCAGGGGGCTCCGTATGGCTGATATTGTGGTGAAACCCCTCCCACAGTGTGATGTCAGGACCATGGTTCTGACATCACACTGTAGGAGCCTTGTTGCATTGTGGGAAATAACAGCTGTTTCCAACTGCCAAAGAAGCAAGCAGCATCTCCTTCCACTGACATCACCTTTCAGCAGTACAAATGTCACCTCACCATGTGATAAATGTCAGAATGTAAATCAAGGAGAGGAACGATTTTACGATGGGCAAACACTGACTAAATCATTTATACATAATTATAGTAAAAATGAAGCACTTTTTTATTACATTATTTTCACTGGAGTTCCTCTTTAAGGCACACCTCACGGGCGACCAGGATAATTAGGGAGCCTTGCCCAAAGACTCCTTATTGCTTTTAACTATTGGCTTGGGCAAGGATTCAAACCTTGTTCAAAGGCAACATGGTGGCATAATGGTTAGCGCTCTCGCCTTGTAACACTGGGTTCCCGGTTGAAATCCCAGCCAGGCCACTATCTGCACAGAGTTTGAATGTTCTCCACGTTTCTGTATAGGTTTCCAAAAAATACACATAGGTTAATTGGCTTCCCCCTAAAATTGGTCCAGGACTATGATGGACACATGACTATGGTAGGGATTAGATTGTAAGACCCTCTGAGGGACAGTTAAGTGATAAGACTATATACTCTGTACAGCGCAGATGCTGGTGCTATATAAATAGGAAATATTAATAAGGCTCTAACCCTACATCAGAGGCAACAGCCTTAACCAGTACTATCTGGCTGACCCCAAATAAGAAACAAAGGCACTGCTGCACTAGTCTGTGGATAATATCCACAAACCATGTAACTTTGAAGCAGACCTGAAGTGAAAGTATGTGAACCCTTTGGAATTATATGGATTATATGGATTTATGCACAAATTGGTCATAAAATGTGATCATAAGTCATAGCAATAGACAATCACAATCTGCTTAAACTAATACCACACAAATAATTAAATGTTTCCATGTTTTTATTGAACGCACCATGTAAACATTCACAGAGCAGGTGGAAAAGGTATGTTAACCTTTGGATTTAATAACTGGTGGAACCTCCTTTGGCAGCAATAACTTCAACCAAACATTTCCTGTAGTTGCAGATCAAATGTGGACAACGGTCAGGAGTCATTTTAGACCATTCCTCTTTACAGAACTGTTTCAGTTCAGCAATATTCTTGGGATGTCTGGTGTAAATCACTTTCTTGAAGTCATGCCAAAGCATATAAGTCGGGTTGAGGTCAGGACTCTGACATGGCAACTCCAGAAGGCATATTATCTTTTGTTTAAGCCATTCTGTTGTTAATTTACTTCTGTGCTTTGGGTCTTTGTTCTGTTGCAACTCCCATCTTCTGCTGAGCTTCAGCTGGTGGACAGATGTCTTTAAGTTTCCTGCAAAATGTCTTGATAAACTTGGGGATTCATTTTTCCTTCAATTATAGCAATTTGTCTAGGCCCTGACACAGCAAAGCAGCCCCAAACCATGATGCCCCCACCACCATACATCACAGTTGGGATGAGGTTTTGATATTGGTGTGCTGTACCTCGTTTTCTCCACACATAGTGTTGTGTGTTTCTTCTAAGCAACTCAACTTTGGTTTCATTAGTCCCCAGAATATTTTGCCAATACTGCTGTGGAACATCCAAGTGCACTTTTCAAAACTTTTTTTGGGGGGACAGCAGTGGCTTCCTCTGTGGTATTCTCCCATGAACTCCATTCTTGTTTAGTGTTTTAGGTATCATAGCTTTGCTAACAGGGATATTAGCATATGCCAGAGACTTTGTAAGTGTTTAGCTGACACTCTAGGAGTCTTCTTCACCTCATTGAGCATTCTGTGCTTTGCTCTTGTAGTCAACTTTAGAGGACGGCACTCCTAAGGAGAGTAGCAGCAGTGCTGAACTTTCTCCATTTATAGACAATTTGTCTTACCATGGACTGATGTACAGCAAGGCTTTTGGAGATACGTTTACAACCCTTTCCAGTTTTATGGAAGTCAGTAATTCTTAATCGTAATCTGAGAGCTCTTTTGTGCGAGGCATCATTCACATCAGGCAATGCTTCTTGGGAAAAGCAAACCCAAAACTAGTGTGTATTTACCGATATGTTACTATTGTAATTACACTCCAAAAGAGCAGAATAAGGTAGTGATGATCGTAATCAGCTAATTACGATTACGCAAAATTTTGCGTAAATTTTCGCAATTACGCCTATACGTTATTACGATTTGTACATTTGATTTCGTATGGTCATTCGTAATTTAGAGTAAAATTTTGTGTAATTTTCACATAATTTTTGCAGAATTTGGAAGTGAATAGCAAAACCCCCATACATGCTATTGACACCAAAATTTCTATAAATGTGAAGAAGAAAAGAGGGTAGAAGTCAAAAAAAAATAATTTTCCAAAAAGACCTTGCAGTTTTTGAGATAACCGATAAAAATGCAAAGAAAACATGGTTTTAATGGTTTTTAAAATTATTTAAAAACCATTTTTCTTTGCATTTTTAAAATCGATTTTCTCCAAAATTATTTGCTATTAACTACTTAAGTCAGCACAAAATGATGCGAAAAATTATGCAAAATTAGGAAATATTACTATTACATACAAAATTAATTAACATTTTCCCTGAATTTTCGCATTACGATTATGATGCGTAATTGTGAATTTCGATGCAAAATTTCGGCCGACCACTGGTAATTTCACTCCAAAAGAGCAGAATAAGGATACATTTACTATTTATTTACTGCTGACTATTTCTGGGCACCCTTTTTTACAAATATGCCTAACGATGGTATTGGGTAACTCAGGTTAAAAAAAGCAAGCTTTTGATAGCTTATATGCCTATTTCATCTTCAGACTCTCATCCTGTTGTATGCTAAACAGAATCTTTAAAACGCAACTTATGTACATTTAAATATCAGAAAAAGGCACCGAGATTGTGTTGCTTATACAGATCAATATACAGATCAATAGCATTAAGCAGTTAAGTTATTTCAAAATCAGAATAAATCCTTCTGAAGAACGACGTGCATGCATTTGAACATCACAAGGATATATCCCGGTTTTATCAAACTATCGTAAATAACTTTACACCATCTTAATGACATTGATCTACATTAGCAAAACAATCTGTGTGCGTCCTTCTGATGTTCAAATGTATGAACGTTGTACTTTTAGAATTCGGTTTAGTATACAATAAATCAAACGTTGCTCATTTAATCTGTTGAGTTAGCCGATCAAAGCTATCATCCTTATTCAAAATGTTCTGCCTTAATAGATTGCTGATTGAGCTGTGTGGTGGAGAGCACTCAACCGCTCACAGTTTACTGCTGACCAGCATCATTGGCTTCGCTCTCAGAAAATTCTAGCTAGCACAGGCATTAGAGGTTGCATAGCAACCGGAAAGGAAGTAACAAACAATGGTCTGTTACCTAGCGACTGGGTGGGAAGTTTGGGTTTGTTCACATCGATGGTTGCATGGCATTTATTTTTTAGAGCATAACAGACTGGTCAAGAGTTGATCGACCGCTTCTCCAGAGACTGAATGAGAGCATTCATGAAAGAGATTGCGGTAGTCATTTGAGGGTACTTATAAATAGATGTACCTTCAGATGCCTATCATAGATGCGTCATAGATCCTGCAGCTTATGGGAGTCAGAAGTGGTCTCAAATGCTTTAATAGAATCCAGTATTGTGCTGTGCTTTTAAAAGAAACTACATTTACTGGCATTTGACATTCTCATGTAAATGTCTTTATCTTCTTTCTGAATAGACTATGTACATTAGAGTCAATACCACTGACTTTCACGGTTGTTTGCAAAGCTACCATAAATGCATTATTCTCCAAATTTGCCAGGTATCTCCAGGGGAATAGTGGCAACAAATGAAAAAAAAAACTTCAAAGAGACCTTGTAGTTTTTGAGGAAATCAATTTTGAATACTTCAAAGAAAAACACTTTGCTTGTCATTATGTTTTTATTTAATGTTAACTCATTGTGGAAATGGGTAAAGGATGCTTTAGTACCCCTATACCCATTTGACTATGGGAGAGGATCGGGCATCTGGAAATCCCCTTGTTAAAGGGGATTCCTGGATGCCACCCTGAACCCCCACCCCACCCCGGCCTACACCCCCGGCATGGGGGTAGTTACCCCCACTGTCCTCCTGGGAACCGTAGGTGGGGAAGAGCTCCTTGTTTATGGATTGGACAACGGCTCTGGAGGAAAGGGGGATACTTTTCTGCTCCTCTCTTCTGAGCCCCCAAGTCAGCATGCTCCATTAGAGGCCTTCTCTTCCTTATTACCTAAATCACCATCATTGGTCTGGACCATTATTGATTTCTGCTGACTTTCACTTTCATTGACTGTTATTACAGAGAACAGAAATCAAGAGAAATTCAATGTGGACAGAATTACAAACACTTTTGGTAAGTATAGTGGTAGCGTGTTGAAACTTTTATAAGGCTTTTCTTTCTGACTGGAGACCATTTAGAAGATTCCTCCACTCCCTGTTTCTGTCACCAAAAACAGAAAACGTAAAAATGTTCTACAATTTCTCCAGTTTATTCAATGAAAAATAAGAGATTTGGATGGTGTTCCACTGTAACTTTATGCATTGCTATAAAATATTTTGCATTGCTCATTTCGATACAGAACCATTTTTCTGCCAGACACCCCCAGTGTGATGCTGGTTTTATATCACTGTGGATTGTCGTCATTATTGATTCTGCAAGAGCAAGACATTTAAAGTGCCCTGTAATAAGCTGATCGCATTTGCCTGTGATCGATGAGGACTATCTGCTAACATGTGGTGAATAGAGACAAGCAATTCTCCAGAGTACAAGCAGTGGAGTGTTGTATCATGTTAGCCATCAGTAAAAGCAAAGAGTTTTTGAATCAGGATGTTACCAATTATTGTCTAACTTGGTAGCGGAGTAAGCTTTTGGCTATGAAGCCTTCCTCAGACTTTGTTCCTGTATACTAACGAGATATTAGAACACACAGTTTATATATACTTAACGTCTTGCAGTCTTCCTTGGTTAAAATCTTGTTTGCCGTGCGATCCCACACCACTACCAACGATTGTGCCACTCTGCATCCACTGCAGGCCCCTCTCTCTGTTGTCTCAACTCTCTATGATGGCAGAGTTTTGTGACCCTATCAGGACCCGCTTTTATTGGCTCTTGACCGCATGATCACTGTGAGCCAATCACATTGAAAGTGAAAGTGGCACAGAGCTCTGCCGTCATAGAGAAGGTAGAGAGAGAGGCCTCCGGTGATGGGAGAGCGTTGTGACTGGCGAGAGTGGCAGGTATGTACAACGATTCATCGGTAGGTGCCGTTTTGTGGTACTAGCAGTCTCTGGTCCTTAATGGGCCAGAGACTACTGGTATGAAAGGGGTTAAACAGAAAAACATTATTTTGCAAACATAAAAAAATGTCATTAGATGCCTTAATTACAACATCAGGAGTAGAGTTGAGCTGAAATTTTCGTAATTTCGCATTACTAAAATTACGCATGTTAAATTTGCGATTACGATGCGAAATTACAGTAGCGTAATTGCCACTAAAATCGTAATTGAAAATACCGTAAGCGTAATTTTCAACGCGTAATTTCGCGTTTCGTTCATGCCGTAATTTCGCATTAAACGCTACCGTAATTTCGCGTTAAACCGTAACGCTCCGTATAATATAAAAAAGCCGCCGACTTTAAGGGTTAATAGCAAAGCCTGCTTAAAGTTTAGGAACACTAAATTCCCAGGGTATATTAAGGGGATCAGTGGGAATAAGAGGAAATTTTTTTTTTTCAAAAAGACCTTATAGTTTTTGAGAAAATCGATTTTTAAGTTTCAAGTGCGAAAATGTCTTTTAAATGCAGAAAATGTCAGTTTTTTTTGCACAGGTAACAATAGTGTATTATTTTCATAGATTCCCCCAAGTGGGAAGAGTTTTACTTACTTCGTTCTGAGTGTGGGAAATATTAAAAAAAAAACGACGTGGGGTCCCCCTCCCAGACCTCTTTAACCCCTTGTCCCCCATGCAGGCTGGGATAGCCAGAATGCGGAGCACCGGCCGCGTGGGGCTCCGCACCCTGACTATACCAGCCCGCATGGTCCATGGATTGGGGGGTCTCGGAAGGGGAGGGGCAGCCAAGCTTTCCCCTCCCCCTCCGAGCCCTTGTCCAATCCAAGGACAGGGGCTCTTCTCCACCTCCGATGGGCGGTGGAGGTGGAGGCCGCGATTTCCTTGGGGGGAAGTTCATGGTGGAATCTGGGAGTCCCCTTTAAAAAGGGGCCCCCCAGATGCCCACCCCCCCTCCCAGGAGAAATGAGTATAGAGGTACTTGTACCCCTTACCCATTTCCTTTAAGAGTTAAAAGTAAATAAACACACAAACACTTAGAAAAAGTATTTTAATTGAACAAAAAACATAACCACGAAAAAAGTCCTTTAATATTCTTAATTAACCATTAATACTTACCTGTCCCTTTAAATAAATGATCCCTCGAAATAGCCTCGGAAATGATCTATCAGTTACAATGTAACAAAGTTATTACAATGTAACAACTTTGTTACATTGTAACTACGCCGCACCCGACGTCACTCACCACCGCCGCCGCCGCGGCGTCTGCGCTGCACACATTCCCGACAGAGCTCTGAGCTATATAGCTCAGAGCTCTGAGGCATCTGTGTATTTTGGCTCCAAGGAGCCCCATTGGTCCTTAGCAGACCAATGGGGTTCCTTTTGATTTGAAGGAACCCCATTGGTCTGCTAAGGACCAATGGGGCTCCTTGGAGCCAAAATACAAAGATGCTTCCCAGAGCTCTGAGCTATATAGCTCAGAGCTCTGTCGGGAATGTGTGCAGCGCAGACGCGGCGGCGGCTGCGGTGGTGAGTGACGTTGGGTGCGGCGTAGTTACAATGTAACAAAGTTGTTACATTGTAATAACTTTGTTACATTGTAACTGATAGAACATTTCCGAGGCTATTTCGAAGGATCATTTATTTAAAGGGACAGGTAAGTATTAATGGTTAATTAAGAATATTAAAGGACTTTTTTCGTGGTTATCTTTTTTGTTCAATTAAAATACTTTTTCTAAGTGTTTGTGTGTTTATTTACTTTTAACTCTTAAAGGAAATGGGTAAGGGGTACAAGTACCTCTATACTCATTTCTCCTGGGAGGGGGGGGTGGGCATCTGGGGGACCCCTTTTTAAAGGGGACTCCTAGATTCCACCATGAACCTCCCCCCCCAGGAAATCGCGGCCTCCACCTCCACCGCCCATCGGAGATGGAGAAGAGCCCCTTGTCCTTGGATTGGACAAGGGCTCGGAGGGGGAGGGGAAAGCTTGGCTGCCCCTCCCCTTCCGAGACCCCCCAATCCATGGACCATGCGGGCTGGTATAGTCAGGGTGCGGAGCCCCACGCAGCCGGTGCTCCGCATTCTGGCTATCCCAGCCTGCATGGGGGACAAGGGGTTAAAGAGGTCTGGGAGGGGGGACCCCACGTCGTTTTTTTTAATATTTCCCACACTCAGAACGAAGTAAGTAAAACTCTTCCCACTTGGGGGAATCTATGAAAATAATACACTATTGTTACCTGTGCAAAAAAACCTGACATTTTCTGCATTTAAAAGACATTTTCGCCCTTGAAACTTAAAAATCGATTTTCTCAAAAACTATAAGGTCTTTTTGAAAAAAAAAAATTTCCTCTTATTCCCACTGATCCCCTTAATATACCCTGGGAATTTGGTGTTCCTAAACTTTAAGCAGGCTTTGCTATTAACCGTTAAAGTCGGCGGGTTTTTAAATGTTTACATTTTTCCTTTGAAACTTTAACATCGATTTTCTCAAAAACTATAAGGTCTTTTTGAAAAAAAAAAATTTTCCTCTTATTCCTCCTGATCTCCTTAATATATTCTCCAAATTTGAGGCTCTTAGCATTTAAGGGGGCTTTGCTATTAACCATTAAAGTCGGCAGCTACCTAACATTGATACATGCGTCAACTTTTCCGCTTCGGGAGCATGACCATACGCATTAATTTCGTAATACCCGTTGCAATGCGAAAATTACGTGAAAATTACGCTTACGCGAAATTTCGCGAAATCCTTCTTCATTACGATTATGTACTTACAGCCATAAACGTAATTACACTAATTACGCGAAATTTCGCGAAATCGTAATTACTCCATTACGCTCATCTCTAATCAGGAGGATCTCACAGGATGATAGCTAATTTATGACAATAGGAAAACATAACTTGAGACTTCTTCTTTCATTTCAGGTACACTTCAACCATTTCAGGTTCTGGGGTTTTTACCCCTTAAGTTTCCTGACAATTTTGGCATATCAGCTGTGTTGCTTTTGATGCAGCAATAACTTTTTATTACGCATTCCTTCAAAGTGATGCATACATTGTTTTTTTCAGGACATTCTAGGCTTTCTTTGGGTAATATTTTTTTTTAGGTATTATTTAATTTCACAGGCAATTTATCAGGCAAAATTAGGTGTAAATGCAAAAATGACACAGTTTTTTATGTTTCCCCTTCCTAACGTTTACATGACAAGTGCCACGGCTTTAAAACACCTCAAAATACATTATTTGGCTTGTCCTAGTTAAAACAATACCATACATGCAATTTTTCATCACTGGTCGGGCATGTTGCGCACCATTAGCTGCAGCCCATGTGTCTGTAGCCAGTGGGGTAACAATAGACCCTGCAAGGGATGCAGCAGCAGGGGCGCTCATAAGCCATGGGGGCCCTGTCCTGAGAGACTGGCAATTAAGGGCAAGGAGAAAAAAAAACTTTCTGCTCTCTGCACAATTGTTCTAGTGACTGCATCTGCTCAGCCACTGATAAGAAATCATACGAAGTTTTGCAGACAAATATTTGTAGATAGTCCCTATTCAGTGTTCAACAGGGTCTTCTGTACAGTGCTGCTCTACCCCCAGTCTTTCTACCCCTCCCCAAGTGCTGTGCCCTGTAATGGTGCTTGAGGAGTGTGGGCACTGGGCACAGAGAGAGAAAGCTTTCTATATTCTACAAGGCTGAGACTCCCATTCAACCTCTCCACCATCTCACCTGCATTCAGGCTGTTAATTAAGATGCTGGCAGCCTGTTTGCATATAGCTAGCATAGGAGGTCAATTTTGACCACTGGTCAGTTTTGAGCATCTGAACTCAAAGTGCATCTGTAACTCTAAGTGTAAAGAAAATACAATGACCAGAATTAGACCAGAATTGAACCAGAAGGGAACAGAAGGAACTGACAAAACTCTGCTGGCTGAGCCTCTGCTTCTCTGGTTAGTTGCAAAAATGTCTAACCTAGTGTTTAGTATCTGCCTGCTCTCCCCAGCCATTATTATTATTATTATTATTTAGTATTTATATAGCGCCGACATATTACGCAGCACTGTACACTGTACATGTATATGTATATATATCTTGTCACTAACTGTCCCTCAAAGGAGCTCACAATCTAATCCCTACCATTGCCATATGTCTATATTATGTAGTGTAAGTACTGTAGTGTAGGGCCAATTTTAGGGGAGCCAATTAACTTATCCGTATGTTTTTAGGATGTGGGAGGAAACCGGAGTGCCCGGAGGAAACCCACGCAGACACAGAGAGAACATACAAAATCTTTGCAGATAGTGCCCTGGCTGGGATTCGAACCAGGGACCCAGCACTGCAAGGCGAGAGAGCTAACCATTACGTCACCGTGCCATCCTCAAAACTCTTCACACACTACATCCCCCTGCTGTCAGCAACATGCTGTACATTTCACCATCCCTCCTATCCACTCCTCAGCTCGCCTCTCATGACATTTTCTCATACTTACAGCCTCACCTTCCATGTCGCACTACATCTACATATAAGTCTATGCCACAACCTCTGCTCCGCTCTGTCTGTCTTCTCCTCCTCCTTGCTGCTGGGGACATTTCACCTAACCCTGGACCCCCACTCCCCCCTGCTAATAACACTGTTTGCAACAAATCAAATTTCCCTTCCTCTTACTGTAACCTTATTAATATTCTACTCCTTCCCCCTACTCTCCCTCCTATCTCGGCTGCCCCCCTCCTATCTCGGCTGCCCTCTGGAATGCCCGCTCAGTCTGCAACAAGCTGCCCTTCATCCATGATCTTTTAATTTCCAATGCTTTCACATTCTTTGGGATCACTGAAACCTGGCTGACCCCTTCTGACACAGTCTCACCTGCTACCCTCTCTTATGGAGGTTTCCATTTTAGCCACACTCCTAGGAGTGGGAATAAACATGGTGGAGGGGTGGGCATTCTTCTCTCAGACAAATGCTCCTTCAAGCCTCTCACTCCTATTCCTTCTCTCTCCCTGCCATCCTTTGAAGTCCATACAGTCCAACTATACTCTCCCTCGAACCTCCAGATTGCAGTTATTTACCGCCCTCCAGGCCCTGCTTCAGTTTTCTTAGATCATTTCTCTGCCTGGCTTCACCAGTTCCTGTCCTCTGACATCCCTACCATCATTATGGGTGATTTTAACATTCCTATTGACACCAAGAATGCTGTCTCCAACAAACTTCTTTCACTCACTTCCTATTCGAGGAGACGAGTGAATACGAGGTCAAGTGTATGGCCATCAGTGTGGGTTGAGGTAGAGGGCCACTGAGACAAGCCATTCGAGCTTGTCTCAGTGGCCCTCTACCTCAACCCACACTGATGGCCATACACTTGACCTCGTATTCACTCGTCTCTGCTCTGTCACTGACTTTACTAATGATCCACTACCACTCTCTGACCATAACCTACTTCGCTTCTCTCTCACCTCCTCTTTTCCTACCACCCTGGCACAAGCACGCTCACATATTCGCAGAAACTATCGCAATCTAGACATGCAATCGATCTCTGATGCCCTGGCACCTCTCCTCACACAATCCTTCACTGACCCAGACTTAGCTGCTATACACTACAACAGCTCCATTACAAAAGTCATGGATGACTTCGCCCCCCTCGTCAATGTCCGCCCTCACCGTTTCAGTCGCCAACCCTAGATGATCAAAGACACTAAATAGTTAAAAAGATGCTCTAGAGCAGAAAGGCATTGGAGGAAAAGTAACACAAATGAGGACTTCATCTCATATAAAATAGCCTTGAACAACTTCAGAAGCGCACTCTCTGTGGCAAAACAGTCCTATTTTTCCTCCCTAATCTCCGCCCATGTACACAATCCAAAATGCTTGTTCAGCACCTTCAACTCCATTCTCCATCCTCCTCCTTCATCTTGCTTATCAGCTGAAGAATTTGCAACATACTTCACTGATGAAATTGACAAAATCAGAAGCGAATTCTCCACGCAGCCCTCAAATCCCACCTCCACACCTCTCATTGACTGCTCTCTAACTACCTTCTCTACACTCTCTGAACATTCTCTCTCCTTTATAATATCCAAAGCTAATCTAACAACTTGTTCTTTGGATCCTATTCCCTCCCATTTCATTCCGCAGCTATCCTTATCTCTCTTGCCTGCACTAACAACGCTATTTAACCTGTCCCTCTTCACTGGCACCTTTCCGTCGCCACTCAAAAAGGCTGTTGTGGCACCACTACCTAAAAAACCATCTCTAGATCCTACCACACTCGCCAACTACCGCCCAGTCTCACTTCTCCCATTTGCATCCAAACTAATTGAACGCAACATACATGCAGAATTAAGCCATTATTTATCAGCTAACTCCCTACTTGATCAGTTCCAGTCTGGCTTTCGCTCCAACCACTCCACGGAAACGGCCCTCACCAAAGTGGCCAATGACCTTCTTACAGCTAAATCCAAAGGTCAATTTTCCATACTCATCCTTCTTGATCTGTCATCAGCATTCGATACGATCAACCACACCTTACTCTTACAAATACTTTCGAATGTAAGAATAAAGGGCCTTGCTCTCACATGGTTATCTTCCTACCTCTCTGGAAGGTCCTTCACAGTATCCTAATCAGATCTCTTCTCCTCATGCTTTGTCTGTCGGGGTTCCTCAAGGCTCTGTCCTTGGTCCTCTCCTCTTTTCCATCTACATGCATGGTCTTGGTGACTTAATCAACTCATTCGGGTTTCAATACCACCTGTATGCAGACGATACGCAACTGTACCTCTCAGACCCAGACCTTAACTCCCTCCTCAAACGTGTTCCTGACTGCTTGTCTGCTATATCCTCCTTCATGTCCTCTCGCTTCCTAAAACTTAATATGAGTAAAACGGAACTAATAATTTTTCCACCGTCTCTGACCACCTCTCTGCCTGAAGTAACTATAAATGTTAATAACACTCCCATAACTTCAGTTCCCAAAGCACGGTGCTTGGGGCTAATATTCGACTCTTCTCTCTCTTTTATTCCTCATCTTAACTCCATAACCAGCTCCTGCCATCTCCAACTCAAAAATATATCTTGCATCCGTCCCTTTCTCATTTAAGACACAACCAAAATGTTAATACATGCTCTTATAATTTCTCGTCTGGACTACTGCAACGTACTACTTTGTGGACTACCTTCTAACAAACTGGCCCCGCTCCATTCGTTACTGAACTCAGCTGCTCGTCTCATTCATCTTTCTTCTCGATCTTCCTCTGCTGACCCTCTCTGTCAAGCTCTTTACTGGATGCCAATTAACCAGAGGATCCAGTTCAAACTCCTAACCCTAATCTACAAAGCTCTCCACAATCTCTCTCCCCGGTACATATCCTCACTAATTTCCAGATACAAACCAAATCGCAATCTCAGATCTGCACACGATCTTCTGTTGTCCTCCTCTAGAATCACCTGTTTACATTCACGCTTACAAGATTTTGCATGCGCTTCACCCCTTCTCTGGAATCCCCTCCCACAACACACCCGTCACTCGCCAACCTTTGTTACTTTTAAACGCTCTCTAAAAACTAATTTGTTCTGACAAGCATATGCGCTACCTTAGGCCACTTCCCTTTGTCCTAAGACCAAATTGCACTCCTACTAGGTATCCTAAAACACACTGCCTTTATATATTTTATCGTATACTACCCCTCCTCTTGTTTCCCCCATTCCCTTTAGATTGTAAGCTCACAAGGGCAGCGCTCTCTCCCCCTTTTGTGTCTTGGAAATCATTATACATTTTATTCATCATGTTATTTTTGTCACTGTCATTACCAATTCTGTATTTTGTATTCTGTATGCTGTATCATTTTTTATATTTTGTCTCTAATTATGTATCTTGTATATTGGTGTACACCATTGTCTGTATTATGTACCCCATGTTTGTTTCTTACTTTGTACAGCGCCACAGAATATGTTGTCGCTTTACAAATCAATAATAATAATATATTCTGCACAATTGTTTTCATGACCACATCTCAATTTACCTGTGCTGAAAGCAGGGGGGAGGTGTCTGGGGTATATGGGGGCCCCGTCCAAAGTATTGCAGGGGGGCCCAGTGATTGCTAGTTATGCCCCTGTCTGTAGTGATTGCACGCGATTGCTTGTGTGCACAGTTTGGGGACCCCAGTACTGTATAGATGCATTGCTAGTGAACAACGTAGCAAATCATCTATACAGTGTTGGGTCCCCGAGCTGTTGCTATACTGACCGCATCTGGTTGCTATTAGCATGTACGTGCAAGAGTGATGGGGGTGCACGCATCTTTAGTTTCAGTGCTGGACGTAAGTCTCATGTCCAGGAACCTACAATGTAACTAATTTTGATGTGAGACTTACATCCAAATACTATAAGTGGTTAAATATGCTTTTTGGAAGCAAGACGTAATGTATATAATTTCACTGCTGTCAGAAAGCCTTTTGCTATGACAAAACACAAACCCCTATAAATACTGTGTAAAAGAACACAAATGTTATTAATGATGAAACTGAAGCATTGTTGAAATGCAATGCTCGCTCTTAAATTGTGATGCTATAGCCTAAATCTTTGCATAAATCCAACCATTTGAATAAACCTAATAACCAATCAAAGCACAACGTGCGTATTATCACAAAGTTGACATTTTCCATAACGCTGACACACTCCGTTAAGTTCCAACGCTGTGTTTGGTATTTCCGCATTTATTTTTCCCCATTCCTGGCGGTATTCGTTATTTAAGGCATAAATTCCCTCTCTGACAGCTGGCTTGGACTGTCACAGCTGTAAGCACTGCCTGCTATAACCTAATTAATTGGCTATAATATAGCATTTTTACTATGGATAGTCAGTATTGATTATGTGATATAAATGTTATATGTAGAGACCTCCAGTGATGGAAGGAGTCATATTTTTCC
The DNA here is from genome assembly GCF_040937935.1 of Hyperolius riggenbachi. NCBI lineage: Eukaryota > Metazoa > Chordata > Amphibia > Anura > Hyperoliidae > Hyperolius > Hyperolius riggenbachi. The sequence continues at coordinate 62,897,248 of NC_090646.1, forward strand.
TAAGTACAGCTCCTCACTTGGGTAATCAACTTGACACTTTCCGAAGGAACAGGTCAATAATAATGGGAAAATGTCTGAGCATCATGGGAGTGACTATATTATAAAGCTACCCAGGACAGAAGGAGTGTTATACAGAGCTCTCTGCTTATATAAATGCTACAGATTCACCCATGTGAAGCAAACTTGAAGCGAAAATAAACTTGTGATGAGATCATGAATTGTATGTGTAGCAAAGAAAGGGGTCTCATAATGTTTTCCAGTACAGGAATAGTTAAAGGAAACCAGAGACCAAATAAAAAAAAAGTTTTATACATTCCTAGGGCAGCACGGTGGCGTAGTGGTTAGCGCTCTCGCCTTGCATCGCTAGGTCCCCGGTTCAAATCCCAGCCACGTCAACATCTGCAAGGAGTTTGTATGTTATCCCCGTGACTGTGTGGGTTTCCTCCGGGCACTCCGGTTTCCTCCCACATAAGTTAATTGGCCTCCCCCTAAATCGGCCCTAGGCTATGATATATGCACTACACAATACATACATAGACATATGACTACGGTAGGGACTAGATTGTGAGCCCCTCTGAGGGACAGTTAGTGACAAGACTATATATACTCTGTACAGCACTGCGTAATATGTCGGTGCTATATGAATACTTAAATAAAATAAAATATATATACAGTATATACATAAAAATGCAGGAGAAGTGTGCCCTCTACGTATATCTCCAGCAGCTGCTGGAGAGATACGTAGAGGGCGCACTTCTCTTATGTCAGACTGATGGAGGTGGCAGGACACGGTACCTTGTTACCCTTTTGCCTTGAATTGATTAAATCAGCTGTGTATATTAGTCCTTGCTGAGTAATCATTAGCATAAAAATGCAAGTAACCACACACACACTAAACACATGTGCAAAAAAACATGTGCATGCATGTATACAGAATAATTGCACATACACACACCAACACACTCACACATATGTACAGAAAACACACATGTACACACATGCATACACACACGTACACGAAACACACATGTACACACAGGCATACACACAAAAAACACACATACACAAACACACATGTACACACAGGCATACACACACATAAACAAAACACACTTAGAAGTACACAGGAGCACACACACACAAAACATACATGTACACACAGGCACACACACACGTATAAAAACAAACATGTACACAAAACACACACACATACACAAAACACGCTCACGAGTACACAGGAGCATGCACACAAAACAAGTAAATACACAAAAACACACACGTGTACACAAACATACTTACCCAACACAGACACATACATAAGTGCCATTTGTAAAAAAAAATAATTAAAAAATAACAACAACAGTATGGCGAATTATCCCTGGTGCCAAGCAAATATCTGAATACATAAAGATTTACAAGAAGGAAACTTTCTTTTACACGAGATAGTCTCGCCTCATTATTAGAGTAATTATTTTCATGAGAAAATCTACTTCCACTATAAACTAACAAATAAGAGATAATGTGAGTGTTGCCTCCAGTCACCCGACTCCTCTATGATTACAAATCAGCTGTAAAATAATAATTTGCTGTTCGCTTATCTTCTGTATATCAGTTTCTCCAATCTGTTTGTGGATTAATACCTCAGTGCCTTTACTTTAATAGCGCTGATTCTGTTTACTGAAACTCGTCCTGGTTTCCTGAAGAAGATAATATATATATAAACATTTTATAATTACAGTAACATGAATTATACCTGTCACAGTGTAAAAGTTGCCAAAGCAAGGCCAATAGATAAGTTACAGGGGGGTAAGTGCTCAAATAGCACATAGGCAACATTTAGCAAAAGGAGACATTTGGACACTGGGGGAGCCCAATAAAATAGCAAAGTGGGCACTATTTGTTACATAGTTACCTAGTTATTTGGGTTGAAAAAAGACATACGTCCATCGAGTTCAACCAGAGAACAAAGTACAACACCAGCCTGCTCCCTCACATGTCCCTGTTGATCCAGAGGAAGGCAAAAAAACCCTTACAAGGCATGGTCCAATTAGCCCCAAAAGGGAAAAAATTCCTTCCCGACTCCAGATGTCAATTAGATAAAATCCCTGGATCAACATCATCAGGCATTACCTAGTAATTGTAGCCATGGATGTCTTTCAACGCAAGGAAAGCATCTAAGCCCCCTTTAAATGCAGGTATAGAGTTTGCCATAACGATTTCCTGTGGCAATGCATTCCACATCTTAATCACTCTTACTATAAAGAACCCTTTCCTAAATAAATGGCTAAAACGTTTTTCCTCCATGCGCAGATGATGTCCTCTAGTCCTTTGAGAATACCTAGGGACAAAAAGCTCATCCGCCAAGCTTTTATATTGCCCTCTGATGTATTTATACATGTTAATTAGATCCCCTCTAAGGCGTCTTTTCTCTAGACTAAATAAGCCCAGTTTATCTAACCTTTCTTGGTAAGTGAGACCTTCCATCCCACGTATCAATTGTGTAGCCACCTTTATCTTCTTTGGTGCCTATGGCTTCCAAATTTCCCTTTATAGCTGCAATTATTAACATGGGTGCCTATGGGGCAGCCAAACTTCCGTAGTGCTCGATGCAGCAGGGGTGGCTAGGGTTAGGCATGGGTGCTGGATGATGGATTAGGGTTTAGCATGGGTATAGGATCATTTATGGTTAAGCATCTGTGGCAGGGTTGACTAGGATAAGGCATCGATGGGGGGGATGGGTTACGGATAGGCATTCATTGGTGTGAGGGGGTGTCATTTAGGGTTTGGCTACATCAGGAAGTACAATAGCAGACAGCCAAGGCTACATCAGGAAGTACAATAATAGACAGCCAAGGCTACATCAGGAAGTACAATAATAGACAGCCAAGGCTACATCAGGAAGTACAATAGCAGACAGCCAAGGCTACAGCAGGAAGTACAATAGCAGACAGCCAAGGCTACATCAGGAAGTACAATAATAGACAGCCAAGGCTACATCAGGAAGTACAATAATAGACAGCCAAGGCTACAGCAGGAAGTACAATAGCAGACAGCCAAGGCTACAACAGGAAGTACAATAATAGACAACCAAGGCTACAGCAGGAAGTCCAATAGCAGACAGCCAAGGCTACATCAGGAAGTACAATAATAGACAGCCAAGGCTACAGCAGGAAGCAGGCACGTGCAGAGGGGGGTGCTCTGGGTGCCCAGGCACCCCCACTTTTTAAAATCAGCAAAAAAGGCCCCTCTGATCGCGCAAAATAAGCCCCGCCCCCTACCGCGGTAAGCCCCGCCCACCCGCGAGAAGCTCCGCCTCCGCCTGAGGCACTTTCAGGTGAAGAGGCCTGGATAGGAATCCTAGTGTGCCATACTGACCTCACCCTCCACCTAGGACCCATACTGACCTCTACCTCCCCAAGCACTCATAGTGACTTCTTCCTCACCCACAGGGACCTCTCCATCCATCTAGCACCCACAGTGACTTCTCCCTGCCCAGCACCCACAGTGACCTCTCCCTCCACCTAGCACCCACAGTGACCTCTCCCTCCACCTAGCACCCACAGTGACCTCTCCCTCCACCTAGCACCCACAGTGACCTCTCCCTCCACCTAGCACCCACAGTGACCTCTCCCTCCCCCAGCACCCACAGTGACCTCTCCCTCCACCTAGCACCCACAGTGACCTCTCCCTGCACCTAGCACCCACAGTGACCTCTCCCTCCACCTAGCACCCACAGTGACCTCTCCCTGCACCTAGCACCCACAGTGACCTCTCCCTCCCACAGTGACCTCTCCCTCCACCTAGCACCCACAGTGACCTCTCCCTGCACCTAGCACCCACAGTGACATCTCCTTCCCCAGCACCCACAGTGACCTCTCCCTCCACCTAGCACCCACAGTGACCTCTCCCTGCACCTAGCACCCACAGTGACCTCTCCCTCCACCTAGCACCCACAGTGACCTCTCCCTCCACCTAGCACCCACAGTGACCTCTCCCTGCACCTAGCACCCACAGTGACCTCTCCCTCCACCAGCACCCACAGTGACCTCTCCCTCCAACAGTGACCTCTCCCTCCACCTAGCACCCACAGTGACCTCTCCCTGCACCTAGCACCCACAGTGACATCTCCTTCCCCAGCACCCACAGTGACCTCTCCCTCCACCTAGCACCCACAGTGACCTCTCCCTCCACCTAGCACCCACAGTGACCTCTCCTTGCACCTAGCACCCACAGTGACATCTCCTTCCCCAGCACCCACAGTGACCTCTCCCTTACTCAGCACCCACAGTGACCTCTCCCTCCACCTAGCACCCACAGTGACCTCTCCCTCCACCTAGCACCCACAGTGACCTCTCCCTCCACCTAGCACCCACAGTGACATCTCCTTCTCCAGCACCCACAGTGACCTCTCCCTCCACCTAGCACCCACAGTGACCTCTCCCTCCCACAGTGACCTCTCCCTTCACCTACCACCCACAATCACCTCTCCTTCCCCAAATCTAGCAGTGATCCTGCCTACCCCAGCACACACACTGACCTATCCTTCCCCCAGCACCCACAGTGATCTTTCCCTCCCCCAGAAGCTACCCTCCTGTCCCCTGCAGCACTTACAGGGACCTCCCATCCCAAAAGCAGCGCCTATAGTGACCTCTCCCAACACACAGCATCCACAACTACTCCCTCCTCCAATAACTACAATGACCTCTCCCAGCACCCACAGTGACCTCCCCTTCCTCCAGCACTCATACTGACCTCTTCCTTCCACAGAACCCACAGTGACCTACCCTTCCACCAGCACCCACACTGACCTCTACCTCCCCCAGCACCCACACTGACCTCTACCTCCCCCAGCAACCACACTGACCACTACCTCCCCTAGCAGCAACTATGCCATTCATAGCAGTACCCACAGTGACCTCCCTGCACCCACCGCAATCCCACCAATATTCAGCTCCCACATTACACTCAACCAGTACTCCCACTATAGCAAGCACCCAGTACTTGCACCAAGCAACTTTCACCTAATACTTATATCCGACCTCCATATGGCACTTAGTACTTGCATCATTCACCCTATACCTGGCACCCAGTACTCACACCCACTTGGCACAGTACTTGCACATTATCTGAACTCACATAAACCAGTACTAGCACCCAAAGTACCTGCACTCAGAATCCACATGACACACAATGCCCACCCATAGCTAGCACCTAGTGCAGGCAATGCACCAAGTATTCGCACCAATGTACCTGCACCCAACACCCACATATTTCATCTGCAGTAGTTCCAGTTGCACTAAGCCTCCACTTGGTGCCCAGAACAAACACCAAACACTCACATATGACATCTAGTACTTGCACCCAGAACTCACAAGGGCTTGAGTAACTGCAATCAACACCTACATGATGCTTGACACCAACCCATACAGCCAGAATGCACATGACACCCTGTGCAGCACCCAGAACCCACATGGCACCGAGCTTCTGCATTTAGCACTCACATGACAACAAATACCCCACTAGCCAGCACCCATTACCCAGATGTTACCATGTACTCACTCCCAGAACCCACTTGGCACTCAGTATTTGCACCTAAGACCCACATGACACCCTATAACCCCCATAATCAACACCCACATGGCATAGTACTCACACAGCACAAAGTTCCAAAGCCATTATATGCACCTAGTACCCATCCATGGCCAGCACTCAAATAGCAACCAGTACCCACCCTTGGTCTGAACCCATATGAGACTCAGTTCTCTCCCATGGCACACATCCAGAGCACACATGGCACTCCCTGCTCACTCATGTCCAACACTCACATGACTCCCTGTACCAATTAGCACTCACATGGCACCCACTATTGTTTATCGCCTTCTGCTACTCATTCAGCACCCAATACAGAATAGCATCCACTGCAAATAAACACACAATACAAACTGGACTTTGGTACCCACAGCAGCTTGACACGGACTTTACTTTGGCACATCGGCACCCACTGCAAATTAGCACAAACTGGACCTTTGCATCTTACCACCCACTGCATCTGTGCACCCACTGCACCTTGGCACTTACTGCAGTTTTGCATCTACTAATGCTTAGCAACCACTGCATATTGGCAACCACTGCTTCTTTGCCTGAAAAGAAGCTTGGGTGCTGATCTAGAGGGACAGAGGTCCCAGTAATGAAAGGTGAATCCATGCCTACATCAGGCTCCACTGTGCCCACACTAATAGTGCGCACCTATGACTGCTGATTTGAGGATGGTGGCACCAAAGAAGTTGGTTGGAAGAAGACACAAAGTCTGCCTGATACTTCTATAAAGGTGTGTGTGTGTGGTGGGGGGTTAAGACTGCCTAGTGCTTTCTGGAGAAGGGGTATGACATACACAATTTAGCCCGATTTATCGATTAGGGCCCCTTTTTCAAATTTTAGCACCCCCCCTTGAGAATCCTCTGCACGGCCCTGGCAGGAAGTAGAATAATAGACAGCCAAGACTACAGCAGGAAGTACAATAGCAGACAGCCAAGTCTACAACAGGAAGTACAATAAAAGACAGCCAAGGCTACAGCAGGAAGTACAATAGCAAACAGCCAAGGCTACAGCAGGAAGTACAATAGCAGACAGCCAAGTCTACATCAAGAAGTAGAATAATACACAGCCAAGGCTACAGCAGGAAGTACAATAATAGACAGCCAAGGCTACAGCAGGAAGTACAATAGCAGACAGCCAAGTCTACATCAGGAAGTAGAATAATAGACAGCCAAGGCTACAGCAGGAAGTACAATAATAGACAGCTAAGGCTACAGCAGGAAGTACAATAGCAGACAGCCAAGTCTACATCAGGAAGTATAATAATAGACAGCCAAGGCTACAGCAGGAAGTACAATAGCAGACAGCCAAGGCTACAACAGGAGGTACAATAATAGACAGCCAAGGCTACAACAGGAAGTACAATAGCAGACAGCCAAGGCTACAGCAGGAAGTACAATAGCAGACAGCCAAGGCTACAGCAGGAAGTACAATAATAGACGGTCAAGGCTACAGCAGGAAGTACAATAGCAGACAGCCAAGGCTACAGCAGGAAGTACAATAGCAGACAGCCAAGGCTACAGCAGGAAGTACAATAGCAGACAGCCAAGGCTACAGCAGGAAGTACAATAGCAGACAGCCAAGGCTACAACAGGAAGTACAATAGCAGACAGCCAAGGCTACATCAGGAAGTACAATAGCAGACAGCCAAGGCTACAACAGGAAGTACAATAATAGACAGCCAAGGCTACAGCAGGAATTACACATAAGGGGTGTGGGTATTGTTTATTCTGAAAAAAAAATTAGCTTACTTTACACAACTGATTTTTTTCCTTGGCTCCATCTGTTCCTGTACCTCTGCCCCCCTTTCACCTTACTGACAGGTGTGTGTTAGCCCTAAGACAATCTCTTCACTGGTCTCACACTAATGCAGTGATGCAGTTCATGGTGAGAAAGTGCCAAAGTAAACTGACAGTCAGTGGCATAGCTAAACTAAGTTTTACACTGCCCCTCCCCCAGCACTCTATACATAACAATTGATACCGCACACCGAAACCTCCCAAGGACAACCACAATATCAGAGGTGAAGGGGATAGGGAACAGTTTGTTAATGATTACTACTTTTTAATGGATCTGTTGACGTGATTATTATTACCAGCACTGGACCAATAAAGAGATAATACTGTGGTTGAGGGTGGGCCCCTCTCTCCCAAGGGCCCCGGTGCAGCTGCAGGCTCTGCTCCCCGTATGCTGCTGAGTGTTATGGTTGTTTCTGAGTGTAACACACATGCATAGCAAGGGGAGAGGCCAGGAACAGGATGGGGTGGAGAGTGAGAGAGAGAGAGAGAGAGAGAGAGAGAGAGAGAGAGAGAGAGAGAGAGAGAGAGAGAGAGAGAGAGATTTTTTGTGATTCGGGTAGTCCAGGTAATTCGGATATCCGCGGGTATCCGGATCGGTGGTGGATCTATCTGCAGATAGCTATCTGGATATCTGCAGAACTATCCGGAATCCGGATCCGACCCGGATAATAGAAAAAGGTCGGATATCCGGATTAATTCGGGTACCCGAGATCCGAATGAGCATCCCTGTAGATAGTCCTCGGGTGAGACTTTTGGGCCATCTTGGCTGAGAATCTTATCTACTGTATGTACAGCTGCACCACAACTTGGTTTGGGGGATTCCTGATCTGCCGCCTTAATGATCAAATGTAGCATTAATGCTTAAGCTGAATCTTAGGGACTTCTAGAGTGAGACAGGTAAAAGGGCGCCAAAGGCAACTTGGCCAAATTGGCACCACCATAGCTGCCCTCTGAGGCACTGGGGTCGGCAGCTATGCAGTTTTCAAAGCAGGTGGCCCCGACGCCAACTATTTTATCGGGCTCCTCTGGTGCTCAAATTGCAGATAATAACTGCTAATTTACGGCTATTGACTTATAGAAGTGATCATTACAAGCACAGGGCCAATAAAGAGCTAATACTGCAGTTGAGGCAGGGCCCTATGGGGCCCCTCTGCAGTTGAGACCGCTGCAACCCCTATTGCTCCGCCCCTGCACCTATGATAGCGTCCAAAATAATATCATTGGATAGGGTTAAACAGGAAGGGGGGGGGGGCTTTGGAAAAAGGTGACAGCAGGAGGGTCCTTTGTTTTATGCACTGGGCATTTCAAGGTTAGGCATCACAAGGGGGTTTAAGGTTAGGAATTGCCAGGGGGAGTCTAAAGGTTAAGCACCGTTGGGGAGGGATCTTAGGGTTAGGCGTTGCCAGGGGGGATTGGTTAGGGTGAGACATTGAGAGGGAGGGCTCGTGTGAGGGTAGGGTTAGGTAAGGTCATGGTAAAAAGTTAGTAAAATATAACTGATATTTTACTATCGGAATTAAATAGTAGACTATTGGTAATTTTACCAGTCATCAACTAGCAGCTATCTCTGCTGCCATTTTAACTGCAGGCATTTTCTACATGTGTAACCCGATTTATCCGTTATCACCGGGCTCCGGCTGAGAGGAATCCACCAGACACTGATTCAGATGAAATTATCAAAGATTTATTAGTGACTTAACGGTGGTCACTGGTAGTTGCAATCAACCCATTACACTTCAACAGCACAATACACCTCCCTTACACATCACAGGTCAAAATACACAATCTCCTAGTCTTCACAGCCGGTGCACCGGTAAAAGCTGCGGAATAAAAAAGTTAAGTTACACACAAATTATATATGTACAATAATCAACCACTTTACAGCATGTTTACATCACAGTACCATTATTGGGGAATGGGCTGGGGAAGGGAATGGTCTACTGACTGAGCAATTCAGTTCCTAAACAATTCTCAGTCCCTTGCAGCCAAGTCCAAGCTATATTGCTCAGCAAAACCTTGGGGGGAACTCGTGATAGTTTTCAAGATGGTACTGAAAAGTTTCAAAGTTTGTTGAATGTTCACTTTGCTCAGAAGATTTCTCTTTACCCTTGGTAATATCCCATCAAACCCACTTTACACTTAGCACCACCTGTCTGGATAGGGCCTCCTCACAAAATAACAAACAAAATCTATATATATAATAGACTAAGTGCCTTAACCTTCAAACAAGAAGAAGAAGTACTTTGCATGAGAAAATTTATGCGTGCTCAAACACCAAGTTTAAGGCCTCTTTTCCACGGACTGTTGAGCTGTGTGCTCAGCAAGCAGTTACCAGGCAGCAGTGAGCAGATACCAGGCAGCAACAAGCAGTTACCAGGCAGCAGCAAGCAGTTATCAGTCAGCAGTGAGCAGATACCAGGCAGCAACAAGCAGTTACCAGGCAGCAGCAAGCAGTTACCAGGCAGCAGTGAGCAGATACCAGGCAGCAACGAGCAGTTACGAGGCAGCAACAAGCAGTTACCAGGCAGCAGCAAGCAGTTACCAGGCAGCAGTAAACAGATACCAGGCAGCAACAAGCAGTTACCAGGCAGCAACAAGCAGTTACCAGGCAGCAGTGAGCAGATACCAGGCAGCAGCGAGCAGTTACCAGGCAGCAGCAAGCAGTTACCAGGCAGCAGCAAGCAGTTACCAGGCAGCAGCAAGCAGTTACCAGGCAGCAGCAAGCAGTTACCAGGCAGGCAGCAGTGAGCAGTTGTGAGAGTTTGAGAGCCATTTCACTGCCTATTCACAGTCCATGGAAAGGAGGCCTCACCCTAGCAAGTCTGACATTGCAAATCTGGCCTAATTGGCTATTCATGAGGCAATGCTCATGCAAATGCATGCACAAACCAATACCACAAAGCAGTCACCCTGCTACATGCTACTAGAGTTGAGCTGAAATTTTCGTAATTTCGCATTACTATAATTACGCATGCGAAATTTGCGATTACGATGCGAAATTAGCGTAGATAAATTGCCATTAAAATCGTAATTGAAAATACCGTAAGCGTAATTTTCAACGCGAAATTTCACGTTTCGTTCATGCCGTAATTTCGCATTAAACGCTACCGTAATTTCGCGTTAAACCGTAACGCTCCGTATAATATAAAAAAGCCGCCGACTTTAAGGGTTAATAGCAAAGCCCCCTTAAATGCTAAGAGCCTCAAATTTGGAGAATATATTAAGGAGATCAGGAGGAATAAGAGGAAATTTTTTTTTTCAAAAAGACCTTATAGTTTTTGAGAAAATCGATGTTAAAGTTTCAAAGTAAAAATGTATACATTTAAAAACCCGCCGACTTTAACGGTTAATAGCAAAGCCTGCTTAAAGTTTAGGAACACCAAATTCCTAGGGTATATTAAGGGGATCAGTGGGAATAAGAGGACAAAATTTTTTTTTTCAAAAAGACCTAATAGTTTTTGAGAAAATTGATTTTTAAGTTTCAAGGGCAAAAATGTCTTTTAAATGCGGAAAATGTCAGTTTTTTTTGCACAGGTAACAATAGTGTATTATTTTCATAGATTCCCCCAAGTGGGAAGAGTTTTACTTACTTCGTTCTGAGTGTGGGAAATATTAAAAAAAAACGACGTGGGGTCCCCCCTCCCAGACCTCTTTAACCCCTTGTCCCCCATGCAGGCTGGGATAGCCAGAATGCGGAGCACCGGCCGCGTGGGGCTCCGCACCCTGACTATACCAGCCCGCATGGTCCATGGATTGGGGGGTCTCGGAAGGGGAGGGGCAGCCAACCTTTCCCCTCCCCCTCCGAGCCCTTGTCCAATCCAAGGACAAGGGGCTCTTCTCCAACTCCGATGGGCGGTGGAGGTGGAGGCCGCGATTTCCTGGGTGGGGGGTTCATGGTGGAATCTGGGAGTCCCCTTTAAAAAGGGGTCCCCCAGATGCCCACCCCCCCCTCCCAGGAGAAATGAGTATAGAGGTACTTGTACCCCTTACCCATTTCCTTTAAGAGTTAAAAGTAAATAAACACACAAACACATAGAAAAAGTATTTTAATTGAACAAAAAACATAACCACGAAAAAAGTCCTTTAATATTCTTAATTAACCATTAATACTTACCTGTCCCTTTAAATAAATGATCCCACGCAATATCCTCGGAAATGTTCTATCAGTTACAATGTAACAAAGTTATTACAATGTAACAACTTTGTTACATTGTAACTACGCCGCACCCGACGTCACTCACCGCCGCCGCCGCGTCTGTGCTGCAGGACCCGACAGAGCTCTGAGCTATAGCTCAGAGCTCTCGAAAGCATCTTTGTATTTGGGCTCCAAGGAGCCCCATTGGTCCTTAGCAGACCAATGGGGTTCCTTCTGATTTGAAGGAACCCCATTGGTCTGCTAAGGACCAATGGGGCTCCTTGGAGCCCAAATACAAAGATGCTTTAGAGAGCTCTGAGCTATATAGCCCAGAGCTCTGTCGGGTCCGTGCAGGACGCTAAGTCCCCGCCGGCTCCGCTGCCCTCCCCGCCTCTCCCACATGTCACCCACATGTGGGTGACATGTGGGTGACAGATGTGGGCGGGGTGGACAGCGGGAGCTGCGGGGACTTAGCGTCCTGCACGGACGCGTATGCGGCGGCTGAGCGGCGAGTGGCGTCGGGTGCGGCGTAGTTACAATGTAACAAAGTTGTTACATTGTAATAACTTTGTTACATTGTAACTGATAGAACATTTCCGAGGATATTGCGTGGGATCATTTATTTAAAGGGACAGGTAAGTATTAATGGTTAATTAAGAATATTAAAGGACTTTTTTCGTGGTTATGTTTTTTGTTCAATTAAAATACTTTTTCTATGTGTTTGTGTGTTTATTTACTTTTAACTCTTAAAGGAAATGGGTAAGGGGTACAAGTACCTCTATACTCATTTCTCCTGGGAGGGGGGGTGGGCATCTGGGGGACCCCTTTTTAAAGGGGACTCCCAGATTCCACCATGAACCCCCCACCCAGGAAATCGCGGCCTCCACCTCCACCGCCCATCGGAGGTGGAGAAGAGCCCCTTGTCCTTGGATTGGACAAGGGCTCGGAGGGGAAAGCTTGGCTGCCCCTCCCCTTCCGAGACCCCCCAATCCATGGACCATGCGGGCTGGTATAGTCAGGGTGCGGAGCCCCACGCGGCCGGTGCTCCGCATTCTGGCTATCCCAGCCTGCATGGGGGACAAGGGGTTAAAGAGGTCTGGGAGGGGGGACCCCACGTCGTTTTTTTTTTATATTTCCCACACTCAGAACGAAGTAAGTAAAACTCTTCCCACTTGGGGGAATCTATGAAAATAATACACTATTGTTACCTGTGCAAAAAAAACTGACATTTTCCGCATTTAAAAGACATTTTTGCCCTTGAAACTTAAAAATCGATTTTCTCAAAAACTATAAGGTCTTTTTGAAAAAAATGTTTTTCCTCTTATTCCCACTGATCCCCTTAATATACCCTAGGAATTTGGTGTTCCTAAACTTTAAGCAGGCTTTGCTATTAACCGTTAAAGTCAGCGGGTTTTTAAATGTATACATTTTTACTTCGAAACTTTAACATCGATTTTCTCAAAAACTATAAGGTCTTTTTGAAAAAAAAATTTTTCCTCTTATTCCTCCTGATCTCCTTAATATATTCTCCAAATTTGAGGCTCTTAGCATTTAAGGGGGCTTTGCTATTAACCCTTAAAGTCGGCGGCTTTTTTATATTATACGGAGCGTTACGGTTTAACGCGAAATTACGGTAGCGTTTAATGCGAAATTACGGCATGAACAAATAACCATTGTAATGCGAAAATTACGCGAAAATTACGCTTACGCGAAATTTCGCGAAATCCTTCTTCATTACGATTATGTACTTACGGCCATAATCGTAATTACACTAATTACGCGAAATTTCGCGAAATCGTAATTAGGTCATTACGCTCATCTCTACATGCTACATTAGCACTATCCGGCTTAGTGCACACCAGAGCGGTTCGGCAGCGTTTTGCGATCCACTTGCGGCTGCGGATACACTTGGGTAATGTATTTCAATGGGCTGGTGCACACCAGAGCGGGAGGCGTTTTGCTGAAACGCATACTCCCGAGGTGAGGCATTTTTTGGATTGCGGAGGCGTTTCTGCCTCCAATGTAAAGTATAGGAAAAGCGCAAATGGCAGTTCAGAGCGGTTTTGCAGGCGTTTTTGTTACAGAAGCTGTTCAGTAACAGCTTTACTGTAACAATATATGAAATCTACTACACCAAAAACGCTTTACAAAACCACAAAATGCTAGGTGAAATGCTACAGAAAAATAAGAAAAAGCGTTTCAAAATCTGCTAGCATTTTGCGGATCTGCTAGCAGTTTTTGGTGTGCTCCAGGCCTCCAGGAGCGCCACGGGGAGGATTCCCAATGCCCCCTTTTTATACAACTGGGGGACCGCAGGGTCCCAGGCTCTCTCACTGCCTGGAAACCACAGCGGCACCCCGGAGGGGGAGGCTGGGTGGCTTGGACGACCCCCCCAAGTGTGGCCAGCGCCGGGGAGAGCCGTCTGCACCCACCTCCCAATATTGAAAACAGGCACTTACCTTAACGTCCATTGCGTTCTGCTACATGCGCATTAATTTGGGGGCACCACATGAGAAAGGAGAGAAGCATGGGTCACCCCGAGCTTTAGAGCTCAGGGCTGGCTCACATACAGCACTCCAGAGGGGAGGGGGGAGGACAGGCGCACTCACTCCAGGGTTCACACCACCGGAGCAAGCCATCCACCACCTGCCTCCAAAGGATACAAACTGCACAAAATGCTTTCCATGAGAAAATTAATGCGCATGTAGCAGAACCCAATGGACGTTAAGGTAAGTGGCTGTTTTTAATATTAGGAGGTGGGTGTGGACGGCTCTCCCCAGCGCTGGCCACGCTTGGGGGGGGGGGGCTGCGCCACCCAGCCTCCCACTCCGGGGTGCCGCTGTGGTTCCCAGGCAGCGAGAGAGCACTTTGCAGTATTGGTTTTTTGACCCTGCATAGTTTGGCATGCGAAAGCAAATGCATATTTGCATGAGCATTGCCTCATGAATAGCCAATTGGGCCGGATTTGCAAAGCCAGACTTGCTAGGGTTAAACTTGGTGTTTGAGCACGCATACATTTTCTCATGGAAAGCCTACTTCTTCTTGCTTCAAGGTTGAGGCACGTACTCTATTAGATAGATAGATGCGGCGTATGCTACGAAGCGGGTTGGCTAGTAAAATATAAATCAAATAATCAAAAAGGGTTAGAAAAATATAAGTAAACAAAATAAAGTGCAAAAGTGACCAATGCACCCAGCTATACCACCTAGATCACCCTCCCACAATATAACTTTTTGTGCACTTTGACATTTAGGCTGATTGAGCTCTAATTTAGAGTTGTTGCAAAACTTGTACTCCAAGTAAGTTAACTCGATATCTTGGTCAGATATCAGTTCGCTTCTCACTGTAGCACACTTTAGTATCACAAGACGCAATGTAATTCCCCCTCCTCCACTTATCTTCTTTAATACTGTTAGGTTTTTTTTACTTTCATGGCCTTGGTTATCTCCTTTCTCTTTAAGACCGTGTACTCAGGCAATATGCATAAATCACACATTGGTTCACTTCTTGTATCAAACTCTAAAGCTGGCCATACACTGGCCCGATCTGCCGCCGTTTCGACAGCAGATTCGATCACTGGGATCGAATCTGCTGCCAATCGTTCGCGCTAAACGCATCTGCGTTTCGGGAGGAAATCAGATCGGTCCGTCGATCGCGCCGTGTGGGAAACTACCGTCGATCGCCCGCGAGTAGGGAGCGCGTCGCTAGCGGCGGCCGATCCGATACAGATATACATTACCTGACGCTGGCTCCCGGGCATCTTCTCCGCGCTGCACCGCTCTGTTCCTGCTCCATCCCAGCGTACATTAACTTACTGTGTCACACCAGTGACCAGGAAGTTCAAATAGAGGGCGCTCATTTAAAAAAAAACAACATTAATATTTTTTCACGGCACAGCTAGGTGAAAATACCAGCAACCCTTACATCATCTCAGCGAATCTACTAATAAATGCAATGCTAAACGTGATGTGAGATCTTTCAGATACGGCACAAACTGTGATGTGAAAGTGAGATTTCAGAGCCTGGATACTGTTATTAACCAGTTCGCATTCAGTCGTTTTTCGCTTCATGCATCCGAACAATGTTCACCTCCCATTCATTAGCCTATAACTTTATTACTACTTATCACAATGAACTGATCTATATCTTGTTTTTTCCGCCACCAATTAGGCTTTCTTTGGGGGGTACATTTTACTAAGAGCCACTTTACTGTAAATGCATTTTAAAAGGAAGAATAAGAAGAAAACGGAAACAAATCATTATTTCTCACTTTTCGGCAATTATAGTTTTAAAATAATACATGCCTCCATAATTAAAACCCACGTATTGTATATGCCCATTTGTCCCGTTTATTACACCATTTAAATTATGTCCCTATCACAATGTATGGCGACAATATTTTATTTGGAAATAAAAGTGCATTTTTTCCGTTTTGCATTCATCACTATTTACAAGCTTATAATTAAAAAAAAAAAGAAATATTTCATCTTTACATAGATATTTAAAAAGTTTAGACCCTTAGGTAAATATTTGTGTTTTGTTTTTTTTTTTAATTGTAATGTTTTTTTTTTTTTTTTAATTAAACATTTTATGTGGGTATTTTTGGGAGGGTGGGATTGAAATTGTATTTTTTTTTGTAAATATATGTGTATTTTTATTTTTATTTAACATTTAGATGTAGTTTACTTTTTGGCCACAAGATGGCAGCCATGAGTTGTTTACAGTGACGTCACTCTAAGCGTACCACGTACGCTTAGAGCGACATAGGAGGCAGAAAAAGCGTAGCTTCCGAGAGAAGCTGTCGCTTTTTCTGCGGGGGAGAGGAATCAGTGATCGGGCACCGTTGCCCGATTCACTGATTCACTGGCTAACAAACCGCCGGCCGATCGCGCGCGTGCACGCGCGCGATCGGCCGCGTGGACGCGCAGGAGCGCACATGGCTTCCTGGACGTGAGTTTCACGTCCAGGAATGTGAAATAGTTAATGATGGAACCACTGACTGTTTAATTCCTTTTAATGAAGATGATAAGCTGTTCTCTGCACCCATGAATGCATCATTGGCGGGAGGCATCTGTGGAGGAATCGATATGAGGAGAAGCACTGAATCCAGAGAACGATGTTGTGGTTTTACATCTCTGGGGAATAAAATCGTCTGCTGGAATATTTTCCATTCTGGAGTGAGAGTTACCTCTGTGGTGAAAATCCAGATAAAGTGATTAGGCATAAGGTTGTTGTGTCAAATTGTCTCATCTTTCAGGATCCAACTAGGATTCCTCTGATTCATAGAATATATGCACTACCCAGGGTCGTTTCTAGACTTTTTGCTGCCTGAGGCAAACTTGTGAGGATGCGCCTCCCCCCGATTTGGAATGATTGCACAGCACCCGACAATTTACTCTGCTTCATTTAATGTTTTCACGTGACATGCTGCAGCTCAACACAATAGCACACTGGCTGGCTGAGAGTCTGTGACAAACAAACTGCTCACCCACAGCCACTCCATTCCTCCTCAGTCAGGAGAGCAGTGCCATCTCCTGCCTTCTGCTGTGCAAGTCAAATGAAATACTGCTGCACTCCTGCCTGCCCCCTCCTCACTCACTGCCAGACTCCTCACACAGCACAACAAGCTGCTTTTCCCTGATGATGACCTCCTCACCTTGCTCTCCTCTTGCTTCTTCTCCTACCCTGACTGCATGCTGTTAGCGTAAACACACAGTACAGACATGCTGCCCCTGTAATCTCTGCGCCTGATGCAAATGTCTCACCTTGCTTCATGAGAGAACCAGCCCTGGCACTACAGACAACAACATAGGGCGTGATTCCATTCACTTTTAATCGTAAGTTTTCTCCTAGGTGATATTTTCACACCTTATCAATAAAATGGCTTTTAAGCCACCAGCAAGCAAGGAAATTATTTTAACAGTACTTTTCCATCTTCAGATATTTTTCAATTGCAGAGAAATGATCTGCATGCTTATTCTGGCTAAAAGTATTAGAGGCAGAGGATCAGCAGGATAGCCAGGCAACTGATATTGCTTAACCTCCTTGGCGGTTATTTTTTTTTTCCTAATTAAAAAAATCCTTTTTTTTTTTTAAAAATTTTTTTTGTTTCATGTAAAGCTACCAGAGTGGTAGCTACATGAAACACCACTAGAGGGCGCATGTGGCCCTCTAGTCCGATCGTCGCCGGCATCTATAGCAAACAGGGGAACGCGTATATAACGCGTTCCCCTGTTTGGCTTCTCCTGTCGCCATGGCGACGATCGGGATGACGTCATGGACGTCAGCCGACGTCCTGACGTCAGGCACACCCGATCCAGCCCATAGCGCTGCCCGGAACTCATTGATCCGGGCAGCGCAGGGCTCTGGCGGGGGGGGCCCTCTTCAGCCGCTGCGTGCGGCCGGTCGCCGCAGAGCGGCGGCGATCAAGCTGTGCGCGCGGCTAGCAAAGTGCTGGCTGCGCGCACAGCAATTTACAGTACAGAAATCGCCCCACCAGGGGCTGAGATCTACCCCTGCGGGGCATAGCCCGAGCTCAGCTCGGGCTTACCGCCAGGGAGGTTAAAGAGAGACTGAAGCCTCAAAAGAAACCCATTTTTATTTCCTATTCCTCTTAAGAATTAATGTCATCTCCATGGCTCACTTAATCCCCCCAAAATTTGTGATCGCTTCCGTGTAGAGGCAGAGCTTTGGACAGTAGCTCTGCCTCTACTTGCGTCAATCTGTGTGGATCTCCCCCTATCCCCGCCCCTCTCAGTCTTCTTTTACTGAGAGGGGCGGGGAGAGGCAGCAATCAGTGCAGATTGACGCAAGTAGAGGCAGAGCTACACTCCAAATGCTCTGCCTCCCTAGGGCAGCAAAATCCATGACTTTAAAAGTCGTGGATTTTTGCCCTGGGATTTCTGGGGATTATGTGAGCGCTCAGCCGCGGGGATGCGGCGTTTCAGGCATGACATTAATTCTTAAGAGGAATAGAAAATAAAAACTGGGGTTTTTTTGAGGCTTCAGAGTCACTTTAAAAGGAAATAAATATGGCCACCTCTTTTTCCGTGTCACTTCAGTTTCTCTTTAAAGTGGGATTGTCATCATAAAAATCAAATTTCAACAGCAACTGGTCTGAGTGTATTAAGTGATAAAGATGCTAATCCTGCATTTAAAACTTTCCAAACTTTTTCTGCTGTTATGGTTTGGAGTTATCACATACTTTAGGAGCACTGGCCCTTTAATAGTCAGTGCCAAACAGTTGTATGCTGGGGGTTCTTTTTATCTATAATATATTCCTCCTCTTCCATTTATTTCCCTGCCTAGCTGCCTATCTGAAACACGATCCTCTGCTCACTTGTGTTTACAAGCAAGGCTGAGGTGACTCAGAAATTGGAGGAGAAAAGAAAAAAAAGTTTAGGGCAGAAATTATGTCAGTATTAGCCTCAAACTGTGGGCAAAAGACATGGTTCCCACCAGGAACAGAATTCTCTTCATTTACTATATAAAATTCACTGAAATCAAATCCTGGACAATACAATACATGTGTTATGTATGTAGATCAAGTATTTATGTGTTTTTTTTCCCTGGCATAGTATGGCTAATAGAGATGGCCTGCGAACTTATTTGCGCAAACTTCGGTGGTTCGCGTTTGCAGTGAACCGCAAACTTTATGGTGGTTCGACCCGCCCCCTATACTACATCATTAGGGACAACTTTGACCCTATACATTAACAGGGTAGCCAATCAGGCTACACTCTCTCCTGGAACCCCCCCCCCCCCCCCTTACAAAAGGCAGGCAGCATCAGCCATTTCACTCACTCATGTGGCTGCAGTAATTAGAGAAGGGAGAGGTGCCGCAGAGACATTAGGGAAAGCTTAGTTAGTCTACAGTTAGGCTTGTTAGGTTGCTCTTTCTTGCTGATACGTATTGCTATAAAGCACTCCTCATCAATAACAGCTCTTTTGAGAGCTAATGTTGTTCTTGTGATCTATTTTTTGTTGTTGTGTGTGTGTCCCACAGACACTGGTGTTGCATATACAGCCCTGTCAGTCAGTCGCAGCTGCTGCTTGGTAATTCCTACTGTGCCACTGCCAAGCCCAGCACATTCAGTGACTACCTGTGTATGTGACAGGTGTACATTTGTAATACCCATCACTGCTTATACCTACCTGTTGTTCACAGTGCACCCACCTAGCTACGTGAGCACACGCAGTGTCACTGTGCCTGTTCGGTACCTGTGTGTGTATGACATGTGCACATTTTGTGTGTGTGTGTGTGACATGTGCACATTTTTAATACCCATCACTGCATATACCTACCTGTTGTTCAGTGCACCCACCTACCTATGTGAGTGCACGCAGTGTCACTGCACCTGTTCGGTACCTGTGTGTGTGTGTGACAGGTGCGCATTTGTAATACTCATCACTGCATATCCCTACCTGGTGTTCACAGTGCACCCACCTACCTATGTGAGCGCACGTAGTGTCACTGTACCTGTTTGGTACCTGTATGTGTGTGACAGGTGCACATTTGTAATACTCATCACTGCATATACCTACTTGTTGTTCAGTGCACCCACCTACCTATGGGAGCGCACGCAGTGTCACTGCACCTGTTCACGGTACCTGTGTGTGTGACAGCTGCAAATTTGTAATACCAGTCATTGCATAATTGTTCACAGTACCTGTGTGACCTCACGCTGTGTAATATACCACTCCGTGCATACCTGTTAACTGCACCTGTGTGACAACTGCACATTGTATTGTAATACCAGTCACTGCATACCTTTCACTGCACCTGTGTAACTGCACATTGTATTAGTCAAGTCAGTGCATACCTTTCACTTCATCCCCCTCGATATGGACAAAACAGGTAGAGGCAGAGGCAGGGGCAGACCCAGAGGCAGGCCACCTGGCAGGTCTGTTCGAGGTCGTGCTGAATTGATTTTGTGTGGCTCTGGACCAAAGTATAGTTCTCAGAAGAACTTCAACTCCAACTTCAACTTCCTTCAACTCCCAAAATTGTCAGGACGTGGTTGACTATTTAACACAGAACACCTCATCTTCCGCAGCCATCAGCGCTACTACAAGCACCACATCCGCTGCATTTGACACTTTGCAGTAATTATTTGGTGGGGAATTAACTGATGCACAGCCATTATTGTTACAACAAGATGAAGGCGCTAAGCAAGTTACACTACCTCATATGTCTGAGTTAGGCGACACTATGGACGTTACGTGTGAGGATGAGGATGATGAAGTACCTGCTGTTGGTGCAGTTTATGAGTTGTCTGAAGCAAGCGAAGCTGGAAAGGATGATGATGATGATGATTATGATGATACGGATGCCACGTGGGTTCCTAAGAGACACGATGACCAAGGGGACAGGTCAGAGGGGTAGTCAGAGAGGAGTAGGAGGAGACGAGTTGCTGAAAGAAGCAGGGGGAGCTCGTCATCAGAAACAGCTGGTGGCAGTGTCTGACGCCATGTATCGCCACCTATGGACAGCCAGCCAACATGCCCTTCAACATCAGCTGCTGAGGCCACCATAGTGTCCACAACCCAGGGGGGCTCAGCGGTTTGGAAATGTTTTTGTGTGTCTGCCTTAGATCAGAGCAATGCCATCTGTTGTCTCTGCCACCAAAAACTGAGCCGTGGAAAGGCCAACACTCGCGTAGGGACAACTGCCTTATGAAGGCACATGGAGAAAAGGCACAAACTGCAATGGGAAGAGCACCAGAGGAAAAGCAGCACACAAAAGAAATGCCACCCTCTTTCTCCTCTTCCTCCTTCAGGTGCATTATCTTCAGCCGCTTTCTCCCTTGCACCTTCACAATCACAGCCACCCTCCTTCACTCCGCCTCTCACCTTGAGCGGTTCCTGCTCCTCTGCCCACAGCAGCAGCCAGGTGTCCGTGAGGGAAATCTTTGAGTGGAAGAAGCCAATGTCTGCCAGTCACCCCCTTGCCTGGTGTCTGACAGCTGGCTTGGCGGAACTGTTAGGTCACCAGCTGTTACCATACCAGCTGGTGGACTCTGAGGCCTTCCGAAAATGTGTGGCCATTGGGACACCGCAGTGGAAGATACCAGGCCAAATTACTTCTCCAAAAAGGTGATACCCAAACTGTACCATGAAGTTGAGAGGCAAGTGTTGTCATCTCTGGCACACAGCGTTGGGTCAAGGGTCCATCTGACCACGGATGCCTGGTCTGCCAAGCACGGTCAGGGCAGGTACATTACTTACACAGCCCATTGGGTCAACCTGGTGATCGCTGGCAAGCAGGGAGTACGTCGCTGTGCAGCAGACCTAGTGACACCTCCATGGCTTGCAGGCAGGCCTGCTGCCACCTCCTCTCCTCCTGCTACATCCTCTTCACTGTCCTCCTCCTCCTTGGCTGAGTGGCAGTTCTCCTCTCCAGCTACACAGCCCCAGCTCCCCAGGGCCTATGCTGCATGCCAGGTACGACCGTGCCACGCCATCTTAGACATGTCTTGCCTCAAAGCTGAGAGTCACACTGGAGCAGCTCTCCTGGCTGTTCTTAACAAACAGGTGGATCAGTGGCTGACCCCGCACCAACTGGAGATCGGCAACATGGTGTGTGACAATGGCAGCAATCTCATTTTGGCTTTAAATTTGGGAAAGTTGACACATGTACCCTGCATGGCACATGTGCTGAATCTCATAATTCAGAGATTTGTGTCTAAGGACCCAGGCTTAGAGGACGTCCTAAAGCAGTCCAGGAAGGTGTGTGGGCATTTCAGGCGGTCTTACACGGCCATGGCACGCATTGCCAATATTTAGAGGAGAAACAACTTGCCGGTGAGACGCTTGGTTTGCGATAGCCTAACTCGCTGAAATTCGATCCTCCTGATGTTCGACCGGCGGCTACAACAGGAGAAAGCCGTCAAACAGTATCTCTACAACTACAGTCAAAGGACACAGTCTGGGGAGATGGGGATGTTCTGGCCAAAGTACTGGACACTCATGCAAAATTGCCAGCAGGCTCATGCGGCCGTTTGAGGAGGTGACAAACCTGGTGAGTCGCAGTGAAGGCGCCATCAGCGACTTTATCCCATATGCTTTCTTCCTGGAGTGTGCCATGCGTAGAGTGGTGGATCAAGCTGTGGAGGGGCGTGAACAGGAACAGGAACAGGAGGAAGAGTAGTAGGATCAATTCTAAGCAAAAGCAGAGGTTTCCTCAACACCTGCGGCAGCACAGAGGGGGGAGGAGGAAGAGGAGGAAGAGTCCTGCGGGGAAGAGGACTCAGGTGATGAGGAAGGTGTTGTTTTGGAGGAGGAGGAGGAGGCTGAAGAACAAACGCAGCAGGTGTCGCAGGGGGCTTGTGCTGCTCAACTTTCCCATGGTATTGTTCATGGCTAGGGTGAGGAAGAGAACTTAGCTGACATCACTGAGGAAGAGCAAGAGGAAATGGATAGTACGTCTGCATCCAACTTTGTGCAGATGGCGTCTTTCACGCTGTCCAGCCTGTTGAGGGACCCCCATATAAAAAAACTCAAGGGGAATAAGCTGTACTGGGTGGCCACGCTACTAGACCCTCGGTATAGGCACAAAGTGGCAGAGATGTCTCCAAATCACCAGTAGGCAGAAAGGATGCAGCACATGCAGAACAAGCTGGCTACTATGCTTTACAATGCATTTAAGGGTGATGTCACAGCACAACGGAAAAAAGGTACCAGTGCCAGTGATCCTTCTCCCATGTCCACGCAGGCAAGGACAGGACGCTCCAGCGATCTCATGGGGATGACGGACATGCGGACATTATG
The DNA here is from genome assembly GCF_040937935.1 of Hyperolius riggenbachi. Taxonomy (NCBI): domain Eukaryota; kingdom Metazoa; phylum Chordata; class Amphibia; order Anura; family Hyperoliidae; genus Hyperolius; species Hyperolius riggenbachi. The sequence goes on from NC_090646.1 coordinate 62,920,546, forward strand.
TAGTCCAACGCCTCACCTTAGCCCTTCTGGATCCACCCACCGTACTGTAGCTTGTGCTCTCCTCTTTCATTTGATGCCTGAACTGCCATTCTACACCAAATCGTTTTCGTTCGATTTCAATTTAAAAATCGTGGCTGCCATCTTGGCTATGTTATAACTTCCGGGTCACTCCTGTCTTCCCTGTTACAGAAGTGCATCACTGAATGAAGCAGGAAGAGACACGGATGGCCATTGCAAGATGCTCCTCCAGAAGGGTAATAGCACAACTTTGTTGGAAGTCGTTTGGCTTAAAGGCATACCAATCACAGATTCAAGATACTGTGTCTGACCTACAAATCTGTCCACAAAACCTGTCCAACCTACATTTCCGTTCTTACTCAGAGGTACACACTCACTCCGCTCCTCTAATGGACTTCACCTGCATCACCCAGTCCCATACATGCCTCCAGGACTTCTCAAGAGCTGCTCCAACACTATGGAACTCCCTACCTCCACCCATTAGGGCAGCCCCCTCCTTCAACATCTTCAAGAAGGCCCTCAAAACTCACCTTTTCACTCTGGCCTACCACCCCTCACAAGTGCTCTAAACCCACAGCTGAACTCTGGTCCCTACCTTTCGTGTCCCTACCCATGCCTCTAGATTGTAAGCCTTCAGGCAGGGTCCTCCTCCTTTTGTGTCCTACCTGATCATGCACCACCATTACTGTGCACCCATGCTATGCATTTGAGTGAACTCAACTTGCCTAATCTTCGTGCTCCCATCCAGTGACTGACTAAGCCTTCCCTTGTGCTGCGTGATCTGATTTGCATGTATTCCTGTATTATTGCTGTATGTCACCCCTAAATATTATGTAACCTAAACTAATGTCCAGTGCTGCGTCATAAGTTGGCACTTTATAAATACAATAAATAAATAAATGAGAGGTGCTCGGAGTCCCTTTAAATGCATACCCACGGTCTCTGCTCAGGGCCCCTTTAAGATCAGTGTATTAGTGCCCTTTTCCAGTGAAAATAACAATTACAAAGGCACTGTGATTGCAATTTATTCATGTTTTTTTTTTTTGTGGTCCCTTAACCCTCCTGGCGGTTTGCAAAAATCCGCCAGGGGGCACCAAATGCGTTTTTTAAATTTTTATTTTTTTTTGTCATGTAGCGAGACAAAGTCTCGCTACATGATAGCCGCTGCTCAGCGGCATCCCCCCAGCCGCTCCGATCGCCTCCGGCGATCGGAGATCAGGAGATCCCGCTCAAAGAACGGGATCTCCTGGAGGGCTTCCCCCGTCGCCATGGCGACGGGGCGGGATGACGTCACCGACGTCGTGACGTCAAGGGGGACTCCGATCCACCCCACAGCGCTGCCTGGCACTGATTGGCCAGGCAGCGCACGGGGTCTGGGGGGGGGCGGCTGCGGCGCGATGGTTAGCGGCGAATTGGCGGGTAGCGGCGGGGATCGGGCACTGCACGCAGCTAGCAAAGTGCTAGCTGCGTGCAGCAAAAAAAAAATATGCAAATCGGCCCAGCGAGGCCTGAGCGGTGCCTCCCGGCGGCATAGCCCGTGCTCAGCACAGGCTTACCGCCAGGGAGGTTAAAGAGAAACTCCGACCAGGAATTGAACTTTATCCCAATCAGTAGCTGATACCCCCTTTTACATGAGAAATCTATTCCTTTTCACAAACAGACCATCAGGGGGCGCTGTATAGCTCATATTGTGGTGAAACCCCTTCCACAAAGAAATCCTGAGTACGTACTCTTGGCAGTTTCCTGTCTGTGAACCCTGTTGCATTGTGGGAAATAGCTGTTTACAGCTGTTTCCAACTGCCAACACAGCAAGCAGCAGCTACATCACTTGCCAGCAGTAAAAATGTCACCATGTGATACATGTCAGAATATAAATCAGGGATTTAAAAGATTTTGCAATGGGCAAACACTGACAATCATTTATACATAATTATTGTAAAAAATTAAGCACTTTTTTATTACATTATTTTCACTGGAGTTCCTCTCTAAGTGTGATTTTTCATTAGTACTATGTGACACTGAATATTAATAATGTTAGGAGGAGGAGAAAGGACGATCACACAAACGACTGTACTACAAACTATAAGTGAATGATGGGACATTTCTTATATCGCCTTATAGGAGCCATATCAGTAATGTAGTTGTACTATTGATTTGGACTACTTTTAATGCTTTCTGTAGAGTCGGATTAAAAGAGAATAATGACCTTTTAAGCGAAGATAAAAGAAGAGACCACAGGCTATGGCGCACGTGACAGTTTGATCCCATTCCAGAACAGCACAGGAAGTTTCTTGGACTATTTTAATTTGCAGGGAACATTTAATTTGCCTTTGTGTTTAGCCTGAGAACCGCTTTAATCAATGTATAGTATTGACACAATGGTTGGTCGGGGGATTCAGAGGCGAAGGTGATTACAAGAGCATTGACTGGAAACCGCCAGGCCATAATTATATAAAAAGTGGAAATTGATTGTTTTCAGTATTCCGAGTGTGATTACTGAAGAACTCCTGTATGGAAATCGTTCACATTTCAATTTTTATACAAAGAGTAATAACACAACAAGTTCTCATACTATTTATTAATTGAAGTTCTCATATCTATGTGTGAAGATCTCCTATAGTAAACAGTACTTTGAGATGAAACGGCAGGCTTCAGTAAGGGCTTATTCACACTGGAGATCGGAATACGCTGGCGGTGATTTTTTCACTTTAAAAGCATATTTTTCACTGTATATTTTTGCAATTTTTGAGCAATTGTCATAATAACTTTTTTTGCAATCAGGATCGCTCAAAAATCGTGAAAAAACGCTGCATACACCTCATTTGCGTTTGTGACATCACTGCCATATAGCTTACATTACACTAGCGCCAGCGTGGCCGCGGCGGCAGCCCTAGGACTGCCTAACACCAATGGGCGTAAAGTGCTGGGGCTCGCTTTTGCAGGAGATCGCGCGCGCTGCTGCACCCGCATCTCCACTTCGTCGCTAGGAGACTGTTAGACGGCAAAACCACCGTCTTTTCACTCGTGTGACACGGCTGTCCTCTATCGGGGATCAGAGGTGATTGGCTGTGATAGGCTGAAGCCTGTGACAGCCGATCACAGTGATTGGCTGGCGGGGGGAGGGAGGGCTGGTTTCGAAAAAAAATACAAACATTTATTATAAAAATAATGTAATAAATATTTGTAAAAAAAAACAAACAAACACTGGGGGAGCGATCAAACCCCACCAACAGAGAGCTCTGTTGGTGGGGAGAAAAGGGGGGATCACTTGGGTGCTGTGTTGTGCGGCCCTGCAACGAGGCCTTAAAGCTGCAGTGGCCCTTTTTAAGAAAAATAACCTGGTCCTTAGGGGAATTTACCACTGTGGTCCTCAAGAGGTTAATGGTGTACTTTTCCCCTAGTTACTGTAAACTAACTAGGGGCTAACTAACTAAAAATCAGACAACAAACAGATAATGCAGTTCTTATAAATACCTGCACTGTGAGCAGCACTTGGGGCATACAGCAAATAAAGGTGCCAGGAAAAAATATTTGTATCGTTCCTTCATCTGTATCTGAGATAGAATAATAAATATATTATAATAACTATTGTATCTAACAATGAAAACAAAAATATATTTACAGTCGTAATAAGCATAGTAAAACATAAAAATGACTAATATTTTATTACAACTAAACCCAACCCTACTCTCACACAACCCTCCCTCTGCCGATGGCTAACCCTAATAACCCCCCCCCCCCCGGTGGTGCCTAACCCTAAAGCCCCCATTCCTGGCGCCTAATCCTAAAACCCTCTTTCTTTGCTGCAAATAACGTTAGTTAAAGGAATACTGGGGGGGTCGGGAGAAAATGAGTTGAACTTACCCGGGGCTTCTAATGGTCCCCCTGCAGACATCCTGTGCCCACGCAGCCACTCCCCAATGCTCCGGCCCGGCCTCCTGTTCACTTCTGGAATTTCAGACTTTAAAGTCTGAAAACCACTGCGCCTGCGTTGCCGTGTCCTCACTCCCACTGATGTCACCAGGAGCGTACTACGCAGGCCCAGTATGGTCTGTGCCCGTGCAGTACGCTCCTGGTGACGTCAGCGGGAGCGAGGACACGGCAACGCAGGCGCAGTGGTTTTCAGACTTTAAAGAGGAGGTATAAGGTCTCAGAGAAAATAAACACATATATCAGTAGCTAAATATTGGCTGTACTTACATTACATATGCATTTCACTGTCCACGTTTGTACTTCACAGAATTTTTATATAGTATATGCAGAGATTGATGCTCCTGACAGCTCATGGCAGGTTCCATGTTTGTCTGTCTCCTATGAAGCCAAATGTGTGGTCATGTCCTCCCTGCTTCCTGATCACAGAAAAGCTCCTACTGAATAAACACTACTGTGCAGTGAATATTAATTAGCCATGTGGCTAGGAACAATAGCGGACTCCTGCAGTGTACTCTGCCCGGAGATTTATCAGTGCTGTGCGCTGGACTGAGTTACATGCTGTTGTAACTTGACCCTGTAACTTCTCATTAGCAGCCGAGGGGAGGGCCCCAGAATGCTTTGCAGTATGCTTTGCAGTATGGTATGCAGCCTCTCTGCCTCTTAAGAGCTTGGGTCTAACAGCTTTGCTGATAAGCACACATCAAATGTAAGAGAGATTTTAAAATTCAGTATTGCCTTTTTGGCTTCCTTCTAAACTGTTTAACACAGGAGAATAGAGGTTTAAATTAGCTTTTGCAGCCTGACAGTTACTCTTTAAAGTCTGAAATTCCAGAAGTGAACCGGAGGCGGGGCCAGAGCATCGGTGAGTGGCTGCGCGGGCACAGGATGCCTGCATAGAGGAGTATCTAGGGAAACAGTGCCTCTAGCAAGCACTGAAGTTGCACCCCCCCCCTCTTCCCCCCAACATAGGACTTATGTCTATAACCTGCTCAGTTTGGCATTTGCAGAAATATAACTCTTGTTGTGTGAATACTTCATCCTACTACCAATTACTGAATCTGAGAGAGCCTAAGCGCTTTGAGTCCTATGGGAGAAAAGCGCTATAGAAATGTTATTGTATTATTGTATTGTAATAATATAGAATAAAACACACAAGAAAATGTTATGTTTTTTTTTTTTTCTGGCCATGCACCGGCTGTCTCCTGAATGGAATGAGTGCAGCAATCATGCTCATCCCCCTTCCGCAGGCAGCCAGGACTCGAGCATGGCCATAGGGATGGTCGGAAATGGCAATTACCGATTATGCACAAATTCTAATTTCCGCCAATGCTGATTGCTAATTTCCGTTTTCCGAATTCCGGTTTATGAACAGTCCTTTTTATTTAGTAATTTTTACCATTATCTGATTGGCCAAATACTCCCGAGTTGACTCTGCAGTCCTTGATTGGTCCAATGCTTCCAAGTTCTGTGATTGGGCTTAAATTACCGAGTTGTGGTAGTGCGATATTTCCACAGAAATCTGATTTCTGTTTTCCGATTTCCAAGTTCCGATCGGAAATGCAGAAACGGAATCCGAATGAGGATCCCTACATGGCTACAGCGACGTAATGAACCCAACGGCGCATGCGTGCAGCCCATTATAGCCGGTTCAAACATTAAAGGTCCCAACCAGTACTAGTTGTGCCCTAGAATGGGAGCAAACACAGAGGAACGGTGCATTCCAAGATGGATAGATAGATAGATAGATAGATAGATAGATAGATAGATAGATAGATAGATATAGATAGTCCAACTTGGAAACCAAATTTATCGACCCCTTTTTTTTTCTTCATTTGTCCCTTTTTCATACTGATGTATAGATTTATTCAAATATATGTATGATTCTATTTAAAAAAAACTGTTCTAATGTTAATATGAAAAAAAACAAAAAAACTAATGATAATAGAAAGGACCAGTGTGGTTTGAATCATAAAACAACGTATCTTGCTCGCGAATTCTCTGTGTGGGGAGTGGCAAGGGCGTGGTTAGAGGTGTGAAAGGGGTGTGTCCTAAAAATGCCCCTTTTCCTTATCTCAAAAAGTTGAGCCATATGGACAGGCAGACAGACAAAGACATTTATTGTGGTTTATTAACCAACTTTTATCCTTCCTGTGCAGGGTTGATGTAGATTCCAGACTAATAAAAGCCACATGAAGGAAACAATATCTTTTACAGATGAAAGCCATTCTTTCTGTATTCATGCTCGCATTATAAATCTTTTACTTGTTCATTATTTCCCCGATATAGATATTCGATTTTTATGTCAACCTATAAAGGAAGTTGCCAGGTTCTGCAGCGACTATAAGGTCCTCGGAAATGTCAGACATGCACATTATTAAATGTATCTAGGAATTCTGGCTTCCTTTATCAGTCTGAATGAAATAAAAAAAAAAATGGTTCATTGCTTTATAATCCCATCACCGTTCGGGGGCCCCCTCCGAGGTCGTTTCAAGTCCAATATTCCGCCTTCCATTTTCTCAGTTATTAAAATGCACCCTGTGAACTTTGGAGAAACTCTGCTGTTTTTTTTTTTCCTTCTATTGGTAATATCTTCCTCTTATGGAATGTTTAAGATAGAAGTCCTGGCGCTATGTTCTTCCTGGGATTTATGAAGAATGGCTGTAATATTCCGCTATAGTACTGCACATGAAGTGTGTTATTATTACATTGGTGAAGCAATATGGAACGGAGCGTTAAGGCTTTCCTACTCGTTGGTGCAAAGCTTTCAGCACAAGCCTGGCTTCTTCCCACCCTCTGGGCCCGGCTAGCGGACTCCCTGCACCACCGCCACACGCTCTGCACTCCATGCAGGGAATGTCCGCTAAAGTAATTGTGTTGGCCCCTTCGTAGCCCATTAGCCTCCAACTGTCATTTTTTTTCAGTGCCGGTTTAAAAATGAAATAAGGGTTTATGACTGTTTGCTCAGGGCAACAAGAACTTTTCATGAGAGGTAGAATAACTTCATTTCTTCAGTCAAGTTGAAAGGATGGTAATTGATTTCCATGTCGTCAGGCTGAAATTCCGGCAGCAGATTTATCTTTACACAGTTTAGGTTGTGGTTATTTGAAGGATTTACTGTAGGGGGCGTCACCCCTTCAGCTACCTTTGATCAAATGAATCCAATAATTTGGTCATCGCCAAGCTCTACCTCAAACCTTTAGAAGCATAGCCGTCTGTCATGCTGCTCCTACCCTATGGGACTCCTTGCCACACTCAATCAATAGCACTCCATTTCTGGAGGTATTTAAAGAGGCACAAACAATCCGAATTGGAGTACAGGTGAATACACAATAACAAACTATGTCACAACAGGGGACCTGACCTATATGTACAAAATTAGTGACATAGAGAATATCACTTAGTCGGTCAGCTGGGTATGGAGTAATGTACACTCGTGATCAACAGGTCACAAACATAAACGATTTATATGCGAGATCAGCAACTAGCAAATGATTGCCATTGTAGATCTGTCTCACACCAGTCAGTATCAATACATGTATTTATTAAAAACACAATGCTTTGTAATGAGAGGTCTTTTCTGATCCCCCCCAGGTGGCTGGAAATCAGTCAACAAATACTGAGGTGTAGCTATTCACATCACAGCAAGGTGATAGAGAGCAAATGAGGATACTTATATTATATAAGTATCTAAATGCCATTTATAACTAGCTGATTGCCCGGCGTTGCCCGGGTATATTTGGCTGGTGTTGGCTCCGCCCATTTTTTCTAGCCCTAACACACAATGGGCCTGATTCACAAAGCGGTGCTAAAAGTTAGCACGCTGTTGAAAAGCCCTTTATCACGCCTAAACTCATTTTAGGCATGATAAGTTTAGGTGTGATAAGTTTAGGCATGATACGTTTAGGTGTGATAAGTTTAGGCATGATAAGTTTAAGCACCAACTGGGTTAGCACCGCAGTGCACAGCTGATCAAAAGTTTTGCGCTAGCAAAGTCTGGTGCACTTCGCATAGAGTTTAATGGCGCTGCTTTGCGTGCGGGACTTTGCGCGCGATCTAAACTTATCTAAACTTATCATGCCTAAACTTATCATGCCTAAACTGGCTTTTCACCAGCGTGGTGCAATGGTTATCACGCCTAAAGTCTCTAACTGGGTTAGCACCGCTTTGTGAATCGAGCCCAATTACTCAATGACCAAGTTTGTGAGCTTTGCGGTCTTTGGTATCAATAATTTGCATTGAAATGAAAAAATCTGATTGGCTGTTTGTGGCTCCACACCCTTTTCTGAATTTGAACCCCAGTCACCCCATGACCAACTGTACCAGGTTTGAGGCCTGTGCCATTAACAGTGCAAGAATGGTAGCAATAAAATATTCCCTTTGAAAAGCAATAGGTGAAGTTTGATTCACTTTTGTAGGCTCCACCCACTTTTCTGAATATTAATCTCAGTCACCCAGTGAACAACTGTGTAATGTTTGAGAACCCTGCCATTAACAGTGTAAGAATGGCTGCAGTTTACATTTTCCCAGGTAAATTTGTATTTGTCTCCACCTACTGATGACCCGACGTTGCCCGTGTATGTATTTGACTGGTGTTGGCTCTGCCCACTTTCTAACCCTAACGCACAAACACTCAATGACCAAGTTTGTGAGCTTTGGGGTCCTTGGCATCAATAATTTGTTTGTGGCTTCACCCCCTCTCCAGCATTTGTCACCCAATGATCAACTGTAGCAGGTTTGAAGCATCTGCTATTAACAGTGTAAAAATGGCAGCAATTTAAATATTCCCCTTGAAAATCAACAGGTGAATTTCGATTGGCTATTATAGGCTCCACCCACTTCCCTGAATATTAATCTCAGTCACCCAGTGACCATCTGAGCAAAGTTTAAGAACCCTGCCATAAACAGTGTAAGAAGGGCTGCAGTTTACATTTTCCCAGTTAAAAATGTGTTTTTGGTTCCGCCCACTTTTTGTAACCTGGACACACAGTACCTCAATGACCAATTTTGTGAGCTTTGAGGTCTTTGGCATGGTATTGATAATTTGCACTTTCCCATGAAGTGAAACAAATCTGATTCACTGTTTGTGGCTCTGTCCCCTTTTCTGAATTTGAACCCCAGTGACCCAATTACCAACTGTACCAAGTTTGAGGCTTGTGCCATTAACAGTGCAAGAGTGGCTTTTAATATTCTCCTTGAAAAGCGATATGTGATTTTTGATTGGCATTTTTAGGCTCCATCCACTTTTCTGAATATTAATCCCAGTCACCCAGTAACCAGCTGTGCAAAGTTTGAGATCCCTGCCATTAACAGTGAAGAAAGGCTGCAGTTTACAATTTCCCAGAAAAATATGTTTTTGGCTCCGCCCACTTTTTGTAACCTTGACACAGTCACTCAATGATCAAGTTTGTGAGCTTTTGGGTTCCTGGCATCAAAATTGTGGTAATGGAAACAGTTTATGCAGCAAAGAAATCTGATTGGCTGTTTTTGGCTCTGCCCCTTTACTGAATTTGAATCCCAGACACTTAACGACCGACTGTAGCAGGTTTGAGGCCTCTTCCATCAACAGTGTAAGAATGGCTGCAGTTTCAATATTCCTCTTGAAAATCAATAGGTGAATTTTGATTGACTCTTGTAGGTTCCACCTACTTTTCCGAATATTAATCCCAGTCACCCAATGACCAACTGTGTGAAGTTTGAGAACCCTGCCATTAACAGTGTAAGAAAAGCTGCAGTTTATATTTTCCAATGTAAAAAGTTAATCGTTTTGGCTCCGCCCACTATTTCTAACCTTGACATACAGTCAATCAATGACCAAATTTATGAGCTTGGGGTCCTTGGCATAAATAAGTTGCATTTTACCATTGAAATTAAACAAATCTGATTGGCTGTTTTTGGCCCACTCCCTTCAGAATTTAAACCCCAGTCTCCCAGTGACTGACTGTACCAGATTTGAGGCCTCTGCCATTAAGAGTGTATGAATTGCAGCAATGTAAATATTCCCCTTGAAAATCAAAAGGTGAATTTTAATTGGCTGCTGTAGGCTCCACCCACTTTCCTGAATATTAGTCCCATTCACCCAGTGGCCAACTGTGTCACGTTTGAGAACCCTGCCAATAACAGAATGGCTGAAATCAATCTAACAAATCTGATTGGCTGTTTGTGGCTCCACCCCTTTAGTTAATTTGGACCCCAGTCACCCAATGACTGACTGTATCAGGTTTGAGGCCTCTGCCATTAACAGTGTAAGAATGGTAGCAATGTGAATATTCCCCTTAAAAATCAATAGGTACATTTTGATTGCCTGTTGTAGGCTCCACCCACATTTCTGAATATTGATCCCAGTCACCCAGTGGATAATTGTGTAAAGTTTGGGAACCCTGCCATATTAAAAATGAAGTTGTTGGCACTGCCCACTTTTTCTAACCTTGACATACAGTCACTCAGTTATCAAGTTTATCAGCTTTGGGGTCCTTGGTATCGATAATTTGTATATTCCCATTGAAAAATAAACAAATATGGCTGTTTGTGACTTTGCCCCCTTTCTGAATTTGAACCCTAATCACCCAATGACTGACTGTATAAGGTTTGAGGCATCTGCTATTAACAGTATAAGAATGGTAGCAGTTTAAATATTCTCTTTGAAAATTGAAAGGTGAATTTTTATTGGCTGTTGTAGGCTCCACCCACCTTCCAAAATCTTAATCTCATTCACCCAGTGACCAACTGTGCAAAGTTTGAGAACCCTACCATTAACAGTGTAAGAATGGCTACAGTTTATATTTTCTCAGTGAAATTTGTTTTTGGCTTCACCCACTTTTTGTAACATTGACACACAGTCACTCAATGACCAACTTTGTGAGCATTCAAGTTTGTGAGCTTTCAGGTTCCTGGCATCAAAAATGTGCGAATGGAAGTAGTTGATCCACCAAGGAAATCTGATTGGCTGTATGTGGCCCCACCTCTTTAGTGAATTTGGACCCCAGTCACCCAATGACCGACTGTAGCAAGTTTGAAGCCTCTGCCATTAACAGTGCAAGAGTGGCAGCAGTTTAAATATTCCCCTTGAAAATCAATAGGTGCATTTTGATTGGCTGTTGTAGGCTCCACCCACTTTCTTGAATCTTAATCGCATTCACCCAGTGACCAACTGTGGCAAGTTCGAGAACCCTGCGATTAACAGTCTAAGAATGGTTGCAGTTTACATTTTCCCATTTAAAATGAATGGCTGAAATTTGATTGGCTGTTTTATGCTCTGCCCACTTTTTCTGGATTTGTAACCTCAGTCACCAAGTGACCAATTGTGCCATGTGTGGGGACTCTGGCTTGATTACTGTTAGAATGGCAGCATTTTACATTTTTTCCATTGATTTGAATGGGTGAAATCTGATTTGCTGTTTGTAGCTCCGCCCAGGGGTGCAGGGGGGCTGCGAGACCCCTAGAACCTATCATCCCAGGTAGTAAGGAATCTGCATACCAAGTTTCATTCAAATTAGTCAAGCCGTTTTCGAGTGATCGCGGCACACACACACACACACACACACACACACACACACACACACACACACACACACACACACACACACACACACACACACACACACACACACACACACACTACACACACACACACACACACACACACTACACACACACACACACACACACACACACACACACACACACACACACACACACTACACACACACACACACACACACACACACACACTACACACACACACACACACACACACACACACACACACACACACACACACACACACACACACACACACACACACACACACACACACACACACACACACACACACACACACACACACACACACACACACACACACACACACACACACACACACACACACACACACACACATATATATATATAGATTTAGGAGTGTGGTTAGTATCTCAGCAGTGAATGATTGGTAAACAATTACCAACATTCGCAAACCAACCAGGCTGCTCCTACATAGTAGTATAAAAATGCCTTCACAGAAAGTATAAAGCTGAGGTAGAAAGGGTGATATGTACATGTGTCAATTCAAATCTATGAAAAGAGCTTAATCAAGAAATAAGACACAGTGTACAGATAATAAATAGCAACCCCCCACCAGAGATTCCCCCAACATTATAGCCCAAGAAAGAGGTACTTAAAGAGGCCCCGTAGTATCATTCAGTGGCGGCTCCAGGAATTTTTTTTAAGGGGTGCTATGCAGGTGCTGGACCAATTTCCGGGGGAGCTGACGAATGGGTGTGGCTACAACCTGCGGCGCGCTCAGGGCTGTAAACTGCAGCCCTTCTTACACTGTTTATGGCAGGGTTCTTAAACTTTGCTCAGATGGTCACTGGGTGACTGAGATTAATATTCAGGGAAGTGGGTGGAGCCTATAATAGCCAATCGAAATTCACCTGTTGATTTTCAAGGGGAATATTTAAATTGCTGCCATTTTTACACTGTTAATAGCAGATGCTTCAAACCTGCTACAGTTGATCATTGGGTGACAAATGCTGGAGAGGGGGTGAAGCCACAAACAAATTATTGATGCCAAGGACCCCAAAGCTCACAAACTTGGTCATTGAGTGTTTGTGCGTTAGGGTTAGGAAGTGGGCAGAGCCAACACCAGTCAAATACATACACGGGCAACGTCGGGTCATCAGTGGGTGGAGACAAATACAAATTTCCCTGGGAAAATGTAAACTGCAGTCATTCTTACACTGTTAATGGCAGGGTTCTCAAACATTACACAGTTGTTCACTGGGTGACTGAGATTAATATTCAGAAAAGTGGGTGGAGCCTACAAAAGTGAATCAAACTTCACCTATTGCTTTTCAAAGGGAATATTCAGATATGACCCCAATATGCACAATCGTTATCAGATATGACCCCAATATGCACAATCGTTATCAGATTTGACCCCAATATGCACAATCGTCATCAGATATGACCCCAATATGCACAATCGTCATCAGATATGACCCCAATATGCACAATCGTCATCAGATATGTCCCCAATATGCACAATCGTTATCAGATATGACCCCAATATGCACAACCGTTATCAGATATGACCCTTAATATGCACAACCGTTATCAGATATGACCCCAATATGCACAACCGTTATCAGATATGACCCCAATATGCACAATCGTTATCAGATATGACCCCAATATGCACAATCGTTATCAGATATGACCCCAATATGCACAACCGTTATCAGATATGACCCCAATATGCACACCTGTTATCAGATATGACCCCAATATGCACAACCGTTATCAGATATGACCCCAATATGCACAACCGTTATCAGATATGACCCCAATATGCACAACCGTTATCAGATATGACCCCAATATGCACAACCGTTATCAGATATGACCCCAATATGCACAATCCTTATCAGATCTGACCCCAATATGCACAATCCTTATCAGATCTGACCACAATCAGCAGCACCACCTGAAAAAGAAAAGAAAACCCCATTTACTCACCTAGTCAGAAGACCTCCTGTTCCGACCTCCTCCTCTTCCGACCTTCTTGTGGCGCGCAGCTCAGCTCCCACGATCCTCTTCTTTCCTGCAGCAGCCTGCATTGGAAACAGTAAATTCGGGCGCCTGAGGCTAGTGGACAAATCGGGCGCCGCCATTCACTTCTATAATAAATATCGTTTAATGGGCGCCCGGTAGGAAAAAAGGGCGCCGGAGAAAACTAACGTTTTAAAAGCGGCGCCCGGAGACTTAATGTTTTATTACTGTTTCTCATGATTACACATTATTTAATGATTTATACATGTTTAAATATTATTTTTAAACGAAAACCAGTACAATATTTTTCCCAAACATTATTTTTAAACGAAAAACATTACTTTTTTTTTTTTTTTTTACATTATTTTTAAACGAAAACAATTACAGGGGGGTCTTAGGTTTAGGCACCAACAGGGGGGTCTTAGGTTTAGGCACCAACAGGGGGTCTTAGGTTTAGGCACCAACAGGGGGGTCTTAGGTTTAGGCACCAACAGGGGGGTCTTAGGTTTAGGCACTAACAGGGGGGTCTTAGGTTTAGGCACCAACAGGGGGGTCTTAGGTTTAGGCACTAACAGGGGGGTCTAGGGGTTAGGGGTAGGTACAGGGAGGGTTACTTAAGCACCAACAGGGGGGGTCTTAGGTTTAGGCATCAACAGGGGGGTCTAGGGGTTAGGGGTAGGTACAGGGAGGGTTACTTAGTAATTTTTTTTTAAACGTTATTATGCGTTTCACTATTTAAACGAAAGATTAACGTTTTTACAATTGCCGATTTAATACACATTATTTAATGATTTATAACGTTTAAAAACATTACTTTTAAACGAAATACATTTTTAAACGTAATCCATGTTTATCGTTAAAAACCCGGCGCCCTTTTTTCCCATCGCCCCTTTTTAACGTACGCGCCTGCATTACCCGGCGAGCAGGGCTACAGGAAAATGGCCGCCCGAAGCCCTGCACTGCAGACTCCAAGTCTGCAGAGCAGGACTTCAGGCGGCAATCTTACCGTAGCCCTGCCTGCTGCTCCGGGCTGCTGACGTGAACTGACTCTGCGTCTCTTATACGCCTGAAGTCAGTTCACGCCAGGGGGTGCTTTGGGGGTGCTTGGACAAATTTTTTGAGCACCCCCCTGGGGCCGCCACTGGTATCATTTAATAGAATGTATTATTTAGAATATTCAGGATACCCAATTTTATGTTAATTATCCTGGTTTCAGTATCATAAACACTTCCTATAGCTACAGTATATATTGCTGTAGGGCTCGCTACATGATAGCTACATTGCCCAGGGCTCGCTACATGATGGCCGCTGAGCGGCGGCATCCCCCCACCCACTCCGATCGCCTTCGGCGATCAGAGTATGCAGGAAGTCCCGTTGAGAACGGGATTTCCTGCATGGCTTCCCTGGTCGCCATGGCGATGGCGCAGGATCATGGACGTCGGGACGTCACAGGGAATCCTGAACCGCCCCTCAGCGCTGCCTAGCACTGATTGGCCAGGCTGCGCAGGGGTCTGGGGCGGGGGGGGGGGCGGCTCGTCGCGGCGGGTAGCGGCGAATTGGCGGCGAGCGGCGGCGATCGCGTACTACACGCAGCTAGCAAAGTGCTAGCTGCGTGTAGAAAAAAAATTATGCAAATCGGCCCAGCGGGGCCTGAGAAATCCTCCTGCGCAGGTTACCCCGAGCTGAGCTCGGGATAACCAGCAAGGAGGTTAAAGAAACACTGAAACGAAAAAAAAAATGATGATATAATGATTTGTATGTGTAGTACAGCCAGAGCTGGGACAAGGTCCTCCAGCACCCAAGGCTGAGACACCAAAGTGCGCCCCTCCATCCCTCCACCCCTCCACCTCAGCTGTCACACACTGATTGCTATTAGACTAAGAGGGCCACAGGGCCCACACCCTTCCCAACACCTTGATATCTAGTTATCTGGCTTGCAGTCACTGCTATGTACTCCTTTTCTTATTTCTTTCTGCTTCAAACACAATTAGGAATGACAGCTGAATGAATTGTGCGCCCCCTCCTACACTGCTCCCTGAGGCTGGAGCCTCTCCAGCCTATGCCTCGGCCCGGCCCTGAGTACAGCTAAGAAATAGAACATTAGACATCACCTGCACATATCTTTCCACCTTGCCCACCTCCATTTCCAGTACCACCTCCCACTTTCCCACCCCCCACGCAAGCACTCACCACCCCCATTCCTCCACCCCCAGCCTATAACCCACCAAAATTCAGCTTTGCACACACCACCCTGCTAGAAAAAACCCTATTTCCTAAGATCCCTCTCCCCCCAGTTTTGGCCCCAAAGAAAGGCACAGAATCCTCCCTACAAGCAAAATTGATTTTACCTGTGAAAATACCCGATATAAAATCAACACTCTATCCAATCATGTCAACTCAGCTAATCACACTGAGGTTAGGAAAGAACTCCAACCAACTAAGCCAACCGGAATCTCTCCCCCCCAAAAAACCCTCAACACGATCACCTTGACCAAACCTAAACCGCAAAGAACTACCCAAACCAAAAATAAAAAAGTACCCTTCTTTCCAAATCCGGAGGAATCCACTTTAAACCTCAAAAACCACCAATTTACCAATTCCTGTCAGGCCCCCCTCCCATAACTATTTGCCATACCCTTACACAAAACAGATCAGATGAAGATTCTCCTGATGACCTTCGGGCATCGCAGATCACCATACATGATTCACCCACCCCCGCACAGATTCCACCTACTTATCTAGCACCCTCTCCGAAAGCAACAACCACCTGCAGCCTCATCCAAAATGGCCCTGTTGAAAACACATACAAATCCTTGGGATCTACGAGTCCTTTTTTAGAACTTCCTTCAACCTTGACCCAGAACACTCTCATCCTCCCTATCCCCAGCCCCACAGCCACACATGCCCCATTTATATTCAAACAATCAATCAAGAGACCGTTACTAGATGTAGAAAAAGGGGATGTAGAGGAAAAAGAAAAAAGAGACAAAAAGGAACCATTAATCACCTAGACTAATGCATCCCCAATACTCCCGTTACAAAATGCATTTTCAATCTCTCAGACCACACCCTTTCCTTTCATGAAACCAAACTGCTTGAAAAAGGCCTCTCATACTGCCCTACAAATTCTTCCAATTTCCCGAACTGTTTGCAGACCTTAATGCATTCACCCGTAAACTGACATTAAAAAGACATTTTGCCATTAAGAATTTTAAAACACAAACCCAAAACCCCAATAATCCCATTATTGTCACCAATAATGACACTCTTCCCATATTCACCATTAATCCCGATGAAGTGCAAACACAAAAATTCATCTCTACACAACTCAAGGGTAAGTCCCGATTTTATCCAACAGCATCAAAAGGTAACCAACCATATCCAAACTTTCTATACTATGGTACTAGAAGATTTACAGAAACTTAATTTCCAAATACCAATAAAATCCAACCTGACAACCAAAGAAAAACAGGCCCTCGCCCAACTAAAACAAAATCATGACCTGGTAATAAAGCCAGCCGATAAAGGTGGTGGAGTAGTGATCTTGAACAAACGAGACTACTTAGAAGAGGCTTTTAGATTCTTAAACAATACGGAACATTATGACAAACTAGACATTGACCCAACACCTGACTACAATAAAATACTCAAAAAATTCATTAATGAGGCCTTCTTATCTGGCATGTTAACTAAAAATGAATGCAATTTTATTATAAACCAACAGCCCAAGACGCCTTTCTTTTATTACCTGCCCAAAATCCATAAGACCCTGATAAATCCCCCTGGCCGACCCATTATCTCTGGCATCAACTACACCACCAGTAATCTCTCCCGCTTCATTGATAACCATTTGCAAATACATGTACAGACCCTCCCTTCATATCTCAAAGACTCCCAGCACCTCATTCAACTCCTTAAACATCAAAACTGGGACACAGACTTCTATTGGTTATCATGCGATGTATCATCCCTCTATACTAATATTCCCCACACATTTGGTCTAGCAGCTCTCAGTCATTTTTTTAAGTCAAGACTCCAACTTTCCCACCTCCCAAAAACATTTAATTGTACATTGCGCAGATTTCATTCTTAACCACAATACATTTTCCTTTTTGGACAATTTCTATCATCAACGCTCCGGAAGAGCCATGGGCAGCTCATTTGCACCTTCCTATGCCAATTTATCCATGGGCTACCTTGAATATATCCTCTTCACCCCCGACCATCCGTTTAGACATAATATAGTATTATATAAGAGATATATTGACAACCTTATTCTCATTTGGCGAGGGGATCCAAAATCCATACCGTCCTTTTTAGAATTCCAAAATAAAAATCCAGCTGGACTTGAATTCACATCACAACACCATCCCACAACCATTGATTTCCTAGATTTAACCCTTTTCATAGAATCCAAATGCATAAAAACAAAGACTTTTTTTTAAAAAGTGGACGCCAATAATTTTATACATTTTGACAGTTTTCATCATCGCCCCTGGACCACAAACACACCCTACAGTCAATATCACAGCATTCATCGCAATTGTTCTGAAGCCAGAGACTATCATGAACAATCCATTACCCTTACCAATAAAGTCCTTGATAGACAATATCCCAAAAAATTAATAAAAGATGCCAAATTTAAAGCCACTATTCCATCCAAGGTTCCGAACAATACTTCCCCCAATACAGATACTGCCGCCTTACACCCACGTTTCATTACTAGATACAGTGCACAACATAAAAACATCAGGTCTATCCTAGAATCATGATGGCGCTCACACGCTTTATGGACCTGAACCAGGTAAGAGGCTACTCTTGGCAGAGAGCCCGCTGATTGCTTTTATTGTGTCTGCAAAGGAAACATGACGTAGCACTTTAGACCCCTTCTATTGAATGTGATAAGCACTGCACTTTTTGCCTATGGACAATCTTTTAAGCATTGCACTTTTTTCCTACTGTTTAGTTCTTTGCACAGTCCAATTTCTCCAAAAGGCAATATGATACACGTGATCCTTTCTAGTTGCTTTGCATAAACTTGTATTCGCATTTCTATATTTTTGAGCTAATGGTCCATATGTGTGGCTTATTGATATGCATGCTTGTAGATGCATGCAGTTTCCACAACACAGGGTCTTTTTTATCTTAAAAATACTGAGTTGCTTCGCATAAATTTGTATTTGCATGTCTATATTTTTGAGCTAATGGTCCATAACTGTGGCTAATTGATATGCATGCTTGTAGATAGATGCATGCAGTTTCCACAACACAGGGTCTTTTTTATCTTAAAAATACAGAGTTGCTTCGAAAAATTTGTATTTGCATTTTTATATTTTTGAGTTAATGGTCCATATCTGTGGTATATTGATTTGCATGCTTGTATCTGTTACAGTTTTATATGCTCCTGTACTGCCTGATGAAGCTGGACTGTTGACCGCGAAACGCGTTGCGATTTTATGGAGCTGTGAATAAATTGTATATTTTTTACTCTGCATTTGAGTATATGTCCACTACCAGAGGGAGGTAAGTCCACTTAGACTTCCCTCTTTTTATCATTTTTAGAACATTGTTTTACTCTGCTTGGCGCCTCTGTTTGTACATATTACAGCACAATTAAGTCCACCCCTGGAGGGGTTCTTTCCCCATTTTCCTATCTACAGAGAGCGACTATTATACCTGAGTGGGGTCAGGTACTAATACTCCCCACCTGCCTGTCAAGTGGTTGCCTGATGGTAACCCACCTTTGTGAGTATAACAACTTTTGACATTACATTATATATTGAGCTTACCAGACAATATTGCACTATTGGGCTCTTGGTGTCCTCTGTTTTGTTTTTACAACTAGAAGCAGAGACATGTCTAATATTGTTTCCAGTACAGGAAGAGTTAAGAAACTCCAGTTGTTGCAAAAGAGCCATTGAGCTCCACGACTTTCGAAGTCGCAGAGAGCTCTGTTTTCTGAAACTTGTTATCTCAACTGTCAGGCACTGTATTTTCTTTTTCTCTGCAGAGGACAGTTCAAAAGTTCACTGGCCTGCTCTGTAAAATCATTTAGAATGCTGAGTAGTGTGTAAACTGCAAATATTAGAGAATGATGCAATGTTATTAAAAAAACACTATATAACTGAAAATAAAAATATGAAAATATATTCTTTGCTACTAATGTTCCAGTAATTATCCGTACAATTTATTTTTTTATTTTATTTATTCTATTTATAAAGCGCCAACATATTACGCAGCGCTGGGTACTACACAACCAATTCATTATATCATCATTTTTTTTGCTTCAGTGCCTCCTTAACTTTTTCTACAAAACTTGGGTTAAAAAAAAAATGATTGTTTATCTGTCAACCATGTTATTATTTCCACTTCTGCTGAAAACACATAAATATAATTGTGGCAATACCGAGTAAAGCACTTTATGAACCAGTTGAGTTGTTTGCTATTGAAGGTTGTTTTTATCCATTGTGCAGTTGACCTCTGTGATTGTCATGTAGTGGTTGCTAAGCAGCGTTCTCCTTATACGAAGCCTCTTTGAAGAAGCTGGTTGTTTACCGCTCATAAAACACATTCAGTTTAATTTTCCCGATAAAGGAAGTTCAGGAAAGGTCACCATGGTTGAAGGGCCTGCGGCTGGACAGCTTGACAGTCACTTCCAGGTCAGAGTTGTTAAAGATGAGTGGCCAGACATGAAAATGATTTTGTTTTTCAAAGTCATCTATCATTTATATTACATGAAGAACAGTCTTAACCTTGGGAAGGGGTTACAGATTACCCAGCAAGCTTATGGTGAACCAGAACTTCTAGTAGTATGTAAGGGCGCTACAAAGGACCAAAAAGCCCTCTTACTAAAAATGCTATGCAAAACAGAAATGTGCCTTCCTAAAGGGAACCAAAGACAAACCTATGTTGAAAATGTAAAAAAGATGTTATACATACCTGGGGCTTCCTCCAGCTCCATAAGTCTGGATCGCTCCCACCCCGCCATCCTCCGCTGCCTCTATCGCCGGTACCGGGTCCCGTCATTTCCGCCGGACGCGGACAGTCTTCCGCATGCACAGGGGCTCCCTCTCGCTCTGTACGCACGCGCCTGCGCAGTACAGATGGAGTGCACTGCGCTTGCGTAGACTGGCTTGACTGGCCGAAATGACGGGACCCGGTAGCGGCGAACAGAAGCAGCGGAGAAAGGAGGCGTGGGAGTGATCGGAGCTTATGGGGCTGGAGGAAGCACCAGGTATGTATAAATATGCTATTTTTTAATCTCTGGTTCTCTTTAAAGGTGGCCACACACCATACAATTTTTTAAATATCTGTTCAATTTAAGAATTGCAATCAATTTTTCTGACTGATTGTAACATTTCAAAAATAACCACACACCTGTGTTCAGTTTTTACCCAATTATGATAAAAAATTATTGGAAACTCTAGCCTCGATTAAATTACCTTTTGCTCCCCCATCCCCTTTTCCGATCCATAATGGCACTAGACAGGACTGCCCTCTTTCCCCCTTACTATTTGCTCTGAGCATCGAGCCCCTGGCTTCAGCTATAAGACAAAATACAGATATCACAGGAATCTTATTTGGTAAACGAGAATATAAAATATCCCTCTTTGCCGACGACATACTCCTTACCCTCACTAATCCCCTCACTACACTCCCAATCCTACATGACACCCTGAGAATGTTTGAATCCCTGTCTGGATTCAAACTTAACCAGGACAAAACGGAGGCCTTGCCTATTAAAATTCCCTCTCAGTTACTTACAATAATATAGTCATCTTTCCCCTATAGATGGCAAACCCACTCACTAAAATATCTGGGTATTCATCTAACTTCTACATATAGTACACTTTACAAACGCAACTTCCCTTCTCTTATCCAAAAAATATTACAAGACCTCCACAAATGGACGGCCTATAAGATCTCCTGGTTAGGTCGCATCTACGCCCTCAAAATGAATATACTCCCACGTCTCCTATATCTGTTTGAGACTCTCCCAGTCCAGGTCCCTGCCCATCAGTTGTCATCCCTACAGTCAGCCTTCTTCTCATTTATTTGGAATCATAAACGATCTCGAATTTCAAGATCTGTTCTCCTCTCTCCTAGGGATCAGGGGGGCCTAGGGGTACCCCATCTTAGGTATTATTATCAAGCCTCACATCTGCGCCAACTTCCTGAATGGACAAGCCTGAAGGTCTTCACCAAATGGGGTCTTATCGAGGCTTCTAGCATTCTCCCCATGTCCCTCGCATCTCTCCTATGGTCTCACCCCCAACCTAGAACCAATGAACAACAATTGCTTCCTACCATTAAATTTACGCTCAATATTTGGAAAAATACCAGCCTCTCCGCCAAGTTGAAGTCATCTCCTTCACCTCTATGCCCAATTTTGGGCAATCCCCATTTCCCCCCAGGGCTATCAAACTCTTTTATGAATAGGTGGTTTAACCTGGGATACTTTAACCTCAACGATTGGCTCAACCCACTAACGGGCAAAGCATACGACAAACCCCACCTAGAGGAAAAAATTACTTTCACATCCCAACTTCTATTGCAGTATAACCAGATCTCCCATTTTTTGCAAACTCTCTTGAAAAAATCACCTCCTACTCTATCTCCCTTTGAACGAATTTGTAAACAGCCTGGCCACCAAAAGGGCCTGATATCTCAGATTTACGCTCTCCTACATACAAAATCAGGAACATGGTCACCTGATCACATCTATATGCATAAATGGGCTAGTTCCCTCTCAACCCCCATTCCCCTAGAAGACTGGTCTGAGATTTGGACCAATGCTAGACATTCATCTCAATGTATTCAGATCCGAGAAAATATCTACAAGATCCTCTTCCATTGGTATCTAACACCAGCCAAATTAGCAAAGATCTACCCAGGCTCTTCGGACCTTTGCTGGAGAGGGTGCAATAATAAAGGAACCACAGAACATATTTTCTGGTTCTGCCCCCTGATCTCCAATCTATGGTCCACAGTTCGGGATCTAATCAAAACATCAATGGATATTACAGTTCCCTTAGATCCTGTGTATATGATCCTGGGCAAACCTTTGAAAAAAGTTTCCAAACACTCCAACCGTCTAATTACCCACATACTAACTGCTACTAGACTAACTATTGCGTCCAATTGGAAAAAATTAGCACCCCCTGATATATCAGAAGTCATTCATAAAATTAACTGGACAAAAAATATGGAACAACTCACAGCATCACTGAGAGATACGGAATTAAATTTCCATAAAATTTGGGATTCATGGCCCTATTCCTCTCCTACTTACCATCCACCTTAGACGATACACAGCCCAGGCCCTTGGTAACACCCATACAATTCCTCTATGAAGCATAGGTCAGAGTAGTATCAGAGTGGCCCCACTTTTCTATATACTTCTATGTAGATACAATTGTCTTTTCTTCTTTTCTCTTCTTTCCTCTCTCAAGTTGTGACTCTTACACAATTTAATCTGCATCCAACCCCTCGTGTTGGCAATGTGATACTCTCTATCCTCCACAGCGAAGACTTAAACTACAATCAACATCACATCTGAAAACGCTCTCCTATGAGCTAAGACTTTTGCCTTCTTAGGACTTATCTGGTTTATTCATGTTTTCACTTAAATAAGATTCTGACCAAGACTCTTCCACGTTCGCAGTTTACCTCTGTTGCACTATTTTCTACTGGTTGGATATTTGGAACATTGTCAAAATGTGGACAAATTGTAATATAGTGAAATCAGTATTTTTGAAAATAAAATAAGTATAACAAAAAAAAAAATTATTGGAAACTCTGACAAAATTGCTAGGGTGTGTATATTAATAAACTAACAATCTAACACACACCATGCAATCTTTAGAAAGATTGAAGACAATAATCTGGCATTCCAGACCAATAAAAATCAAAGAAAACGGGAAATCCGATCGGATTTTTCAGTCGAACGAAAAAAAAGCTTTCAATGTTTTCGGGAGATCTGATCGTTTTTATCGAATTGCCGTAAAATAAAATCGGATCATTTTATTGTATCGTATGTGGCCACCTTAATGAGGAACTGTACTGAAAATAACAATAAACAAAATGGCTTATTTTGTACAATGTTCATTTACAGATTATTTAGTCAGTGTTTGCACATTGTAAAATCTTTCCTCCACCTGATTTACATTCTGAAATGTATCACTGGTGGTGACATCCCGAGTTCTGCCAGGTGATCTGTAGGGAATGTTCCTTTACTGAGAGTTCTATGCACAGAGGGAGACATTGCTTGCTTTTCACCCTAATATCAGTCATACATTCCCCCCTGTTAGTCTATTCGAGAAAAGGTAAACATTTCTCATAGGAAAGGGGGCATCAGCTACTGGAATGAAATTTAAAGGGAACCCAATGTGAGAATGATATGGAGGCTGCCATATTTACTGTATTTTCTTGTAAACAATGCTAGTTGCCTGGTAGCCCTGTTGATCTTCTGGCATACGTAGTGTCTGAGTCAAACACCTGGAACAAGCATATTGCTAATCCACTAAAACCTGAGTTAGCCGAGTCAGAGTACCTGATCTGCTGCATGCTTGTCCAGGGTCTATGGCTAAAAGTATTAGAGGCAGAGGATCAGCACGATAGCCAGGCAACCGGTATTGCTTAAGGAAGTAAATATGGCAGCCTCCATATCCCTCTCACCCCGTGTCCCCATTAATCTTTGGTTAAAGTTTCTCTTTAAAGCAAAAGGTATCTGTGATTATTCAGGTTGGACTGAACATATGAGGTGTCCCAAAATGCATTACTGTTGACTATGCAAATCATCCCCTTGATGTCCCTGAATTTCTGCCTATAATTGTTCATAACCGACTACAGAATGTAGTGCTGGAACCACTGCTTGGCAGTGTTACTGTCAGTATTCTAAGACAAGTATACAGTGACTACACAATATTTGTGTGGTAGCAGGAAAAAAGGGCGCTGGCAGCTAGTGGACGAAAAGGACGTTGCCATAGACTATAATGCAATGATCGTTACTACTTCAAAAAAAAGGGTGACCGGTAAATATTGTTAACATTAGAACAATACAGTTTTTAAAGTATAGTACACTTGAGAAGGAAAAAGTTCACTTGGCACTCAACTGAAAGGGTGGGGGGTAGAGCAGCTCCTATACTTCTGCAGCAACTTCACCCCATATGCTTACACCTGTGGTTGTAAAGTGACAGTTCTGGCAGAGAGAAGTGCAGCAAGCTACAATTGGTGCAGAGCACGAACTAAGGCACTTGGTACATTGAAGAAAAAAGCTGTGCACCTTACTCTGTTGTTGCCTTTATTTGAATCTTCTGTCAACAGCCAGCATGCATGACATATGAAACAAGTGTTGTCAAACCTGGATCCACGGAGGTGCGGAGGTGAGTAGGGGAGAGGTGACCAGGGGTGGAACGGACGGCACTACAGCCGTTTCACGCCGTCTGGTAGAGATGTCACGAACCTCCGATTTTCGGTTCGGAACCCCGTTCGTGAACCTTCGCGGAAGGTTCGGTTCGCGTAAAAGTTTGCGAACCGCAATAGATTTCAATGGGGAGGCGAACTTTGAAAAATAGAAAAAAATTATGCTGGCCACAAAAGTGATGGAAAAGATGTTTTTAAGGGGTCTAACACCTGAAGGGGGGCATGGCGGAGTGGGATACATGCCCAAAGTCCCGGGGAAAAATCTGGATTTGACGCAAAGCAGCGTTTTAAGGGCAGAAATCACATTGAATGCTAAATTTCAGGCCTAAAGTGCTTTAAAACATCTTGCATGGGTATACATCAATCAGGGAGTGTAATTAGAGTTCTGCTTCACACTGACGCACCTATATATCGGGCTGTGGTAGCTCAATGATAGAACAACAGTGACTGTCCAGCTGATCAAATTTGGTCTGACCACAATGAAGCAACGACCTTATTATCTTTTGTGTCCCACCCCCACCCGAGTCACTCAAATAGCCGGCGGTCATTGCTTCATTGTGATACGCAAGCCCCTTCACCGCGGCAAGGTAATGATCACGAAGGGGGATGGGCACATGTACATGCCTTTTATTTTTTTGTTGCAGCCGCCCGCAGTGCAGCCAGAAAAATTAGCCAGGCATGTACACGCACCAGAAAAATCAGTGTAGCCTTAAAAATTCAGGAATCCGCCTAGAGTCCTGGACCCTGTTGGTGGTGGTGGAGAAGGCAAGCGGCCTGCAGGCAGAGATGCTGTGTGTGGGGACTGACTTAGTCTTTGGTCGTGCAGTAGCCCTCCGTGATCCATTCCTCATTCAGTTTGATAAAGGTCAGGTATTGAACACTGTCGTGACTTAGGCGACTTCTCTTCTCAGTAACTATGCCTCCAGCTGCACTGAAGGTCCTTTCTGACAGGATGCTTGCGGCAGGGCAAGAGAGAAGTTGTATGGCAAATTGGGACAGCTCTGGCCACAGGTCAAGACTGCGCAACCAGTAGTCCAAGGGTTCATCGTTGCTTTTCGCAGTGTCTACATCCACACTCAAGGCCAGGTAGTCGGCTACCTGCCGGTCCAGGCGTTGGTGGAGGGTGGATCCGGAAGGACTATGGCGAGGAGTTGGACTAAAGAACGTCCGCATGTCCGACATCACTCTGAGATCGCTGGAGCGTCCTGTCCTTGCCTGCGTGGACTTGGGAGGAGGGTTACTGCCAGTGGTACCTTGATTGCGTTGTGCAGCCACATCACCCTTAAACACATTGTAAAGCTTGTTCTGCAAGTGCTGCATCCTTTCCGCCTTGTGTTGAGTTGGTAACAGGTCCGCCACTTTGTGCCTGTACCGAGGGTCTAGTAGCGTGGCCACCCAGTACAGGTCATCGCCTTGAGTTTTTTGATACGGGGGTCCCTCAACAGGCTGGACAACATGAAAGAGGACATCTGCACAAAGCTGGATGCAGACGTACTCTCCATCTCCTCTTTCTCTTCTTCAGTGATGGGATGCAACTCCTCTTCCTCCCCCCAGCCACGAACAATACCACGGGAGCGTGGAGCAGCAGAAGCCCCCTGTGACGGCTGCCGCGGTTGTTCTTCTTCCGCCGCCTCTTCCTCCTCCACAGAAACACCTTCCTCATCATCACCATCATCAGAGTCTGACTCCTCTCCTTCCCCACACGACTCCTCTTCTTCCTCCTCCTCCTCCCCCCTCTGTGCTGCCGTAGGTGTTGTGCCGTAACTCTTCTCGTTCACGCTCCTCCACAGCTGTATCCATCACTCTACGCACGGCACGCTCCAGGAAGTAGGCGCAGGGGATCAAGTTGCTGATGGTGCCCTCATCGCGACTCACCAGTTTGGTCACCTCCTTAAAGGGCTCCATGACCCTGCATGCATTTCGCATCAGTGTCCAGTTGTTGGGCCACAACATCCCCATCCTCCCAGATTGTGTCCTTGTACTGTAATGATACAGGTACTGGGTGACGGCTTTCTCCTGGTCTAGCAGGCGAGAGAACATCAGCAGGGTGGAATTCCAGCGAGTCGGGCTATCGCAAATTAGGCGTCTCACCGGCAAGTTGTTTCTACGCTGAATGTCCGCAAAGTGTGCCATGGCCTTGTAAGAGCGCCTGAAATGCCCACACAACTTCCTGGCCTGCTTCAGGATGTCCTCTAAGACTGGGTACTTGGACACAAATCTTTGCACGACCAGATTCAGCACATGTGCCATGCAGGATATGTGTGTCAGCTTTCCCAAATTCAACGCAGCAATGAGATTGCTGCCGTTGTCACACACCACGTTGCCGATCTCAAGCTTGTGCGGGGTCAGCCATTGCTCCACCTGTTTGTTAAGAGCAGCCAGGAGAGCTGCTCCAGTGTGACTCTCCGCTTTCAGGCAAGATATGTCTAACACTGCGTGACACCGTTGTACCTGGCATGCAGCATAGGCCCTGGGGTGCTGGGGCTGAGTAGCTGGAGAGGAGATCGCGGCACCAGCCAAGGAGGAGGAGGATGATGACAGCGAAGCGGTGGTAGCAGGTGGAGAGGAGGTGGCTGGAGGCCTGCCTGCAAGCCGTGGAGGTGTGACAAGTTGGTCCGCTGCGCAGCCACGTACTCCCTGCTTGCTGCCATCGGTCACCAGGTTGACCCAATGGGCTGTGTATGTAATGTAGTGGCCCTGCCCGTGCTTGGCAGACCAGGCATCCGTGGTCCAGTGGACCCTTGACCCAACGCTGTGTGGCAGAGATGACACCACTTGCCTCTCAACTGCACGGTACAGTTTGGGTATGGCCTTTTGTGAAAAATAATTGCGGCCTGGTATCTTCAACTGCGGTGTACCGATGGCCACAAACTTACGGAAAGCCTCCGACTCCACCAGCATGTATGGTAATAGCTGGCGAGCTAATAGTTCCGCCACACCAGCTGTCAGACGCCGAACAAGAGGGTGACTGGCAGAAATGTTCTTCTTACGCTCAAATACTTCCTTCACGGACAGCTGGGTACTGCTGTAGGCAGAGGAGAAGGAACCGCTGAAGGGAAGAGGCAGTGTGGAGGAGGGTGGCTGTGAAGGTGCAAGGGAGAAAGTGGATGAAGACGATGCACCTGAAGGAGGAAGAGGAGAAGGAGGGTGGCTTGTCTTTTGAGGGGTGCTGCTTTTCCTCAGGTGTTCTTGCCATAGCTGTTTGTACCTTTTCTCCAGGTGCCTTCGTAAGGCGAGAAGAGTTGGCCTTTCCACGGCTCAATTTTTGCTGGCAGAGACAACAGATGGCTTTGCTCTGATCTAAGACACACACGTGAAAAAATATCCAAACCGCGGAGCCCCCCTGGGGTGATGGCGCTACGGTGGCATCAACAGCTGACGTTGAAGGGCATGTTGGCTGGCTGGCCATAGCTGGCGATACATGGGGCCGGACACTGCCCCAGCTGTTTCTGAGGATGAGCTCCCTCTGCTTCTATCATGGAGTCGTCTCCTCCTACTCCTCTTTGACTCTTCCTCTGAACTGTCCCCATGGTCATCTCCTCTACCGGGAACATACGTGGTATCCGTATAATCGTCATCATAATCCTCCTGGCCAGCTTCACTTTCCTCAGACACCTCCTCAACTGCACCAACTTCAGGTGGTTCATCATCCCCCTCCTCACACATTACGTCCATACTACCGCCACCTAACTCAGACATATGAGGTGGTGTACCTGCGCCTTCTTCTTGTTGTTGCAGTAGTGGGTGGGAATCAGTGATTTCACCACCACCACCAAATAACTCCTGCGAAGTGTCAAATGCAGCAGATGTGGTGCTTGTTGTAGCGCTGGTGGCTGCGGGAGATGGGGTGTTCTGTGTTAAATAGTCAAGCACGTCCTGATCTTGGGAAATGATGGCACGTGCCTTCTTCTGAGCACTGTATTTTGAGCCAGGTCCGCACGAAATCACAGCAACACCACCTTGCACAGACCTGCCGGTGCCTGGTGGCCTTCCTCTGGGTCTGCCTCTACCTCTTCCTCTACCTGGTTTGTCCATTTTGCCCATCTCGGGGGGATGCTAGGTATATGCAGTGAGCTGGGTTCACTAAACACAACAGATAGTTAGATGCAGTGAGCTGGGTTCACTGAACAGTAAAGGTACTTAGATCCAGTGAGGTGGGTTCACTAAACAATAAAGGTACTTAGATGCAGTGAGGTGGGTTCACTGAACAATAAAGGTACTTAGATGCAGTGAGCTGGGTTCACTGAACACAACAGGTAGTAAGATGCCGTGAGCTGGGTTCACTGAACAATAAAGGTACTTAGATGAGGTGAGCTGGGTTCACTGAACACAACAGGTAGTAAGATTCAGTGAGCTGGGTTCACTGAACAGTAAAGGTACTTAGATGCAGTGAGGTGGGTTCACTGAATACAACAGGTAGTAAGATGCAGTGAGCTGGGTTCACTGAACAGTAAAGGTACTTAGATTCAGTGAGCTGGGTTCACTGAACAGTAAAGGTACTTAGATGCAGTGAGCTGGGTTCACTGAACAGTAAAGGTACTTAGATGCAGCGAGCTGGGTTCACTGAATACAACAGGTAGTAAGATGCAGTGAACTGGGTTCACTGAACAGTAAAGGTACTTAGATGCAGTGAGGTGGGTTCACTGAATACAACAGGTAGTAAGATGCAGTGAGCTGGGTTCACTGAACAATAAAGGTACTTAGATGCAGTGAGCTGGGTTCACTGAACACAACAGGTAGTAAGATGCAGTGAGCTGGGTTCACTGAAAAATAAATGTACTTAGATGCAGTGAGCTGGGTTCACTTAATACAACAGGTAGTGAGATGCAGTGAGCTGGGTTCACTGAACAGTAAAGGTACTTAGATGCAGTGAGGTGGGTTCACTGAATACAACAGGTAGTTGGATGCAGCGAGCTGGGTTCACTGAACAATAAAGGTACTTAGATGCAGTGAGCTGGGTTCACTGAACAGTAAAGGTACTTAGATGCAGTGAGGTGGGTTCACTGAATACAACAGGTAGTTGGATGCAGTGAGCTGGGTTCACTGAACAATAAAGGTACTTAGATGCAGTGAGCTGGGTTCACTGAACACAACAGGTAGTAAGATGCAGTGAGTTGGGTTCACTGAACAGTAAAGGTACTTAGATGCAGTGAGGTGGGTTCACTCAACACAACAGGTAGTTAGATGCAGTGAGCCGGGTTCACTGAACAGTAAAGGTACTTAGATGCAGTGAGGTGGGTTCACTGAACACAACAGGTAGTTAGATGCAGTGAGCTGGGTTCACTCAACACAAAGCTAGGTATATGCAGTGATTAGGTGGGTTAAGTAAACACAACAGGTACTGGGTATATGCAGTAATGGGCAGTACAATGTGCAGCTCCCTGTCACACACACAGGTAGTCACTGAATGTGCTGGGCTGCTGGCAGTGACACACACACTATGAATTAGCAAGGCTGTGTATGCAACAAAAGTGTCAGTTTGACAGAAAAAAAAAAAAGTACAGGATGAGCTCTGAAAAGAGCTATTGAGGGGTGCTATAAAAGCAATAACAATCAGCCAGGAGCAAGCTAAGCAGCCAAGAACCTAACTAATCTGTCCCTAGAAGAACAAGTCTGCAGCAGCTGTCCCTAGTCTGTCTCTAGCAGGCACACGAGTGAGGCTAATGGCCGCCGCAGCCTGCCTTATATAAGGGGGGGGGGGGCTCCAGGGCTTAGTGTAGCCTGAATGGCTACAATGTGCCTGCTGACTGTGATGCAGAGGGTCAAAGTTCACCCTCATAGTGCATTATGGGGTGAATCGAACTTCCGCAAAAGTTCGCCTGGTGCAGGCGAACGCGAACCCCCAAAGTTCGCCTGGAACTGTTTGCCGGCGAACCGTCCGGTACATCTCTACTCAGAAGTTGTCTAAGAGAATGTTGGGAGCAACAACACCATGAAGTCCAAAGGACACACCAGACAGGTCAGGGATCAAGTTATTGAGAAATTTAAAGCAGGCTTAGGCTACAAAAAAGATTTCCAAAGCCTTGAACATCCCACGGAGCACTGTTCAAGTGATCATTCAGAAATGGAAGGAGTATAGCACAACTGTAAACCTATCAAGACAAGGCCATCCACCTAAACTCACAGGCCAAACAAGGAGAGCGCTGATCAGAAATGCAGTCAAGGGGCCCATGGTGACTCTGGACGAGCTGCAGAGATCTACAGCTCAAGTGGGTCAATCTGTCCATAGGACAACTGTTAGTCGTGCACTGCACAAGTTGGCCTTTATTGAAGAGTGGCAAGATAAGCATAAGAAATTCCGTTTGCAGTTTCCCACAAGCCATGTGGGGGACACAGCAAACATGTGGAAGAAGGTGCTCTGTTCAGATGGGACCAAAATGGAACTTTTTGGCCAAAATGCAAAACGCTATGTGTGGCGGAAAAGTAATACTACACATCACTCTGAACACACCATCCCCACTGTCAAATATGGTGGTGGCAGCATCATGCTCTGAGGGTGCTTCTCTTTAGCAGGGACAGGGAAGCTGGTCAGAGTTGATGGGGGGATGAATGAAGCCAAATACAGGGCCATCTTGGAAGAAAACCTCTTGGAGACCGGGAGACTTGAGACTGGGGCGGAGGTTCACCTTCCAGCAGGACAACGACCCTAAACATAAAGCCAAGGCAACAATGGAATGGTTTAAAAAAAACATATCCATGTCTTAGAATGGCCCAGTCAAAGTCCAGATCTAAATCCAATCGAGAATCTGCAGCAAGGTCTGAAAACTGCTGTTCACAAACGCTGTCCATCTAATCTGACTGAGCTGGAGCTGTTTTGCAAAGAAGAATGGGCATGGATTTCAGTTTCTAGATGTGCAAAGCTGGTAGAGACATACCGTAAAAGACTTACAGTTGTATTTGCAGCAAAAGGTGGTTCTACAAAGTATTGACTCAGGGGGCTGAATAATTACGCACACCCCACTTTGCAGTTATTTATTTGTAAAAAAATGTTTGGAATCATGTATGATTTTCGTTCCACTTCTCACGTGTACACCACTTTGAATTGGTCTTCCACGTGGAATTCCAATAAAATTGATTCATGTTTGTGGCAGTAATATGACAAAATGTGGAAAACTTCAAGGGGGCCGAATACTTTTTCAAGCTACTGTATATTATAGTTTCTATGTGTTAAAGAGTGTTTCTGCAGAGGGAGTGGTTAGGCACCACCCGGGTGGCGGTTAGTTTTTGGTAACCCTAGGGGGTTGGTGGTTAGTGTTAGGTACCACCGGGGGGTGGTTAGGGTTAGGCACCGCCGGGGTAGTTAGAGTTAGGCACCAGGGGAGTGGTTCGTTTTAGGCACCACCAGGGGAGGGCTCTGTGTAAGAGTTGGGCTAGGTTAAGCGGCATTGTTGAATTATGTAACCATTTTTAATGTTGATATCTTTTCAGTATTATCTCCTGTGTTTTTAAAACAGTATTTATTGTTTCCCAAGTTCAACAACGATGTTCATCATTATTAAGATTTCGTTATCCACCACCACCATTTCATTTTACAGCCGAGCCCATTTTCCTGGCGCTCTTTTCTCATACACGCATTTGTGTATCCCTACTGCTAGTCACACATTTCCATTACGATGGTTCGAAGCTAGTAGGAATTAACGGTTGTAGTGGACCATAGATGATCGCCTACAATTAGCGATTCTTTGGGCACTGGGAAGAAGTAGGTTATTTTTAGAGAGGGCCCGAACCTCCGATTTTTGGTTCGCGAACCGGGTTCGTGAACCTCCCGCGAAAGTTCGGTTCGCATGAACTTTTGCGAACCGCAACAGACTTCAACGGGGAGGCGAACTTGGAAAACTAGAAACATTTATGCTGGCCACAAAAGTGATGGAAAAGATGTTTCAAGGGGTCTAACACCTGGAGGGGGCATGGCAGAGTGGGATACATGCCAAAAGTCCTGCGGAAAAATCTGGATTTGATGCAAAGCAGCGTTTTAAGGGCCGAAATCACATTGAAAGGCCTAAAGTGCTTTAAAACATCGTGCATGTGTATACATCAATCAGGGAGTGTAATTAGAGTACTGCCTCACACTGACACACCAAACTCACTGTGTAATGCACCGCAAACAGCTGTTTGTGTAGTGATGGCCGTGCTGGACTGGTGTGCACCATGGCGAGAGTGCAGGCCGTGGCGGTTTTCAAGCCCATATGGTCACCGGGCTGTGGTAGCTCAATGATAGAACAACAGTGTCTGTCCAGCTGATCAAATTTGATCTGTCCACAATGAGGCAATGACCTTATTATCTTGGGTGTGCCCCCCCCCCCACCGAGACACTCATATAGCCAGCAGTCATTGCGTAATTGTGATACGCATGCCCCTTCACAGTGGCAAGGTAATGATCACGAAGGGGAATTGGCACATGTACATGCCTTTTGTTTTGTTGTTGCAACCACAGTGCAGGCAGAAAAATTAGGCAGGCATGTACATGCACCAGAAAAACTATTATAGTGGCCGCTGCTAGCAGCGGCCTTAAAAATCCAGGAATCCACCTGGAGTCCTGGACCCTGTTGGTGGTGGCGGAAAAGGCAGTCAAGCGGCCTGCAGGCAGAGATGCTGTGTGGGGAGCGACTTAGTCTTGGGGCAGGCAGTCACACAGCGTGCAGGCAGAGATGCTGTGTGTGGGGATTGACTTAGTCTTCGGGTAGGCCTGACCGTGCTTTGCAGACCATGTGGTCAGATGGTCACTTGACCCAACGCTGTGTGCCAGGGATGACACCACTTGCCTTTCAAAATCACGGTACAGTTTGGGTATTGCCTTTTTTGAGAAATAATTGCATATCTTCCATTGCGGTGTGTGGATTTACTTTTGTGTGCTGCTTTCCCTCAGGTGGTTATCCCATTGCAGTTTGTGCTTTGCAATCATGTGCCTTCGTAAGCTAGTTATCCCCACACGGGTCTTGGTCTTTTCACGGCTCAATTTTCAGTGGCAGAGAGTACAGATGGCATTGCTCTCATCTGAGGCAGACACAAAAAAAATTCCACATCGCTGAGCCCTGGGGTAATGGCACTTTGGTGGTGGCGGCCGACTGAGTGTTAAGTGGGGTGCCAGAATCAGAGCAGGAGGAAGAAGATATGTCTCGCTTCTGTGCGGAAGCTGAGAAAGATCAGGTGTTCTGTGTTATATAGTCAACTGACAATATGGCTGATGGCACGAGACTTCTTCTGAACACTCTACTTTGGTCACAGGCCGCACGTAATCACGACGGCGCGACCTCGAACAGACCTGCCAGATGGCCTGCCTCTGCCTTTTGTTTTGTCCATATTGGGGGTAATGAAGTGAAAAGTATGCACTGACTTGACTAATACAATGTGCAGTCAGTCACACAGGTGCAGTTAACAGGTATGCACGTGCGCTCATGTAGGTAGGTGGGTGCACTGAAGTGAATAACAGGTAGTAGGTATATGCAGGAATGGGTATTACATGTGCACCTATTACACACAGACAGGTACGGGATAGGCACAGTGTCACTGCGTGTGCTCACGTAGGTAAGTGGGTGCACTGAAGTGAACACAACAGGTAGTAGGTATATGCCGTGATGGGTATTACATGTGCACCTGTCACACACAGACAGGCACAGTGGCACTGACTGACAGGGCTGTATATAATGCAAGTGGGCCACACAAAAAAAATAGATCACAAGAACAAGATTAGCTCTCAAAAGAGCTGTTGAGGGGTGCTTTTTTAACAACAACAATCAGCCAGGAGCAAGCTAACAAGCCTACAAGAGCCTAACCAAGCTTTTCCTATGAGAGTCTGCAGCAGCTATCCCTTCTCTAATTACTGCAGGCACACGAGTGAGTCCACTGCCTGACGCTGCCTGCCTTTTATAGGGGCCTCCAGGAGGGAGAGTAGCCTAATTGGCTACAATATGCCTGCTGACTGTGATGTAGAGGGTCAAAGCTGACCCTCATGATGCACTATGGGGGCGAATCGAACTTTTGGAAAACTTCCCCATTCTCCATGATCACGAACCACGGAAGTTCGCGGGCGAACCGTTCGGGCCATCTCTAGTTATTTTTAGTCACTTACGGGGAAGGGAGGGTAAGGCCCCTTTTACACGTAATCAGTTTCTCTCAGTTATAACTGAAAGAAAACTGATTTTCAAAGTAATGCCCATGTTTTCCTATGGCTCAGTTCACACTTACTAATACGCTACTAATGCACACTAACGCATACCAATTGATTACGTGTAAAAGGGCCATTAGACCCCGTTTACACTTAATCAGTTGGTGTGCGTTAGTATGCGTTAGCACATGTTAGTATGCGGTTTTTTCCATAGCAGTGCATTGGGAAGAAGATTTCAGTTAAAACGCGTTAAGTGTGAACTGTGCCATAGGAAAACATGGGCATTACTTTGAAAATCAGTTTTCTTTCAGTTATAACTGAAAACAACTGAATAAGTGTAAATGGGGCCTTAGGAATTAGATGGAGTGGTTACTTTGTAGTCACTTGGGGGGAGGTTAGGTTCCAGCATTGGGTGGTGAAGGGGGTGGGGGAGGGGGGTTAAAGTTAGGTGTCTTTAGGCACTTAAGGGGCATTTAGGGTCAGGTATCAGGTGAGGGTTTGGTTTTTTACAGCACTTACAGGGGGACTGGGGTTGGGCACTTGAAGAGGGGTTAGTGTTAGGCACTAGGTGGGGGGTGGGGTCTTTTTGGACACTTGGACTGGAGGTTTCAAGTGAGAAATGCAAATGCAGCGGATGTACAGTGGGTTGCAAAAGTATTCGGCCCCCTTGAAGTTTTCCACATTTTGTCACATTACTGCTACAAACATGCATCAATTTTATTTGAATTCCACGTGAAAGACCAATACAAAGTGGTGTACACGTGTGAAGTGGAACGAAACTCATCCATGATTCCAAACATTTTTTACAAATAAATAACTGCAAAGTGGAGTGTGCGTAATTATTCGGCCCCCTGAGTCAATACTTTGTAGAACCACCTTTTGCTGCAATTACAGCTGCCAGTCTTTTAGGGTATGTCTCTACCAGCTTTGCACATCTAGAGACTGAAATCCTTGCCCATTCTTCTTTGCAAAACAGCTCCAGCTCAGTCAGATTAGATGGACAGCATTTGTGAACAGCGGTTTTCAGATCTTGCCACAGATTCTTGATTGGATTTAGATCTGGACTTTGACTGGGCCATTCTAACACATAGATATGTTTTGTTTTAAACCATTCCATTGTTGCCCTGGCTTTATGTTTAGGGTCATTGTCCTGCTGGAAGGTGAACCTCCGCCCCCAGTCTCAAGTCTTTTGCAGTCTCCAATAGGTTTTCTTCCAAGTTTGCCCTGTATTTGGCTTCATCCATCCTCCCATCAACTTTGACCCGCTTCCCTGTTCATGCTGAAGAGATGCAACCCCCGAGCATGGTGCTGCCACCACCATATTTGACAGTGGGGATGGTGTGTTCAGAGTGATGTGCAGTGTTAGTTTTCCGCCACACATAGCATTTTGGCCAAAAAGTTCCATTTTGGTCTCACCTGACCAGAGCACCTTCTTCCACATGGTTGCTGTGTCCCCCACATGGCTTGTGGCAAACTGCAAACGGGACTTCTTATGCTTTCTGTTAACAATGCCTTTCTTCTTGCCACTCTTCCATAAAGGCCAACTTTGTACAGTGCATGAGTAATAGTTGTCCTATGGACAGATTTCCCAACCTGAGCTGTAGATCTCTGCAGCTCGTCCAGAGTCACCATGGGCCTCTTGCCTGAATTTCTGATCTGTGGCCGCTCTCCTTGTTCGACCTGTGAGTTTAGGTGGATGGCCTTGTCTTGGTAGGTTTACAGTTGTGCCATACTCCTTCCATTTCTGAATGATCACTTGAACAGTGCTCCGTGGGATGTTCAATGCTTTGGAAATCTTTTTGTAGCCTAAGCCTTGCTTTAAATTTCTCAATAACTTGATCCCTGACCTGTCTGGTGTGTTCTTTGGACTTCACGGTGTTGTTGCTCCCAATATTCTCTTATACAACCTCTGAGGCCCTCACAGAGCAGCTGTATTTGTACTGACATTAGATTACACACAGGTGCACTCTATTTAGTCATTCGCACTCATCAGGCAATGTCTACTGGCAACAGACTGCACTCAGATCAAAGGGGGTCGAATAATTATGCACACACCACTTTGCAGTTATTTATTTGTAAAAAATGTTTGGAATCATGTATGATTTTCGTTCCACTTCTCACGTGTACACCACTTTGTGTTGGTCTTTCATGTGGAATTCCAATAAAATGTATTCATGTTTGTGGCAGTAATATGTAAAAAATGTGGAAAACTTCAAGGGGGCCGAATACTTTTGCAAGCCACTGTAGTTAAGAGCAATCGCTCAGGGTGCGCTTGCGTCTGCATTACCTGCTGTTTCCATCCGTTGCATTTGCATTGCCACCAATCCACTTATTGGGGTCCGCATCATCTTATGTCATCTCCATTCGATCCACGAAACCAGGAAGCATACTGGTTTGTAAAAAAAATAAAAAACGTTTTAAATCCTACCTAGCAACAGGGAAGATTCTCACAGGTCCACCACGAACCAATGAAAATGTTTCTGTTGCAGAAGGTTTCCCATTGGTTCTTTTGCAAACCTCATGCTTCTGCTGGGCTTGGATGCCCTGCAGCGGACTGAATGGCAGGGGTTGAACCAAAAATCCATGGAACAGGTGTCCGTTCCCATAGACTTCATTTGGGTTCAATTTGCAGTGATTGGAGTGTATTCGCGATATGGCTGCAGCAGGTCGGCCCTCACATTTGCAGTCTGGTAATTAGGATCTGTATCTCTGTTCTGTTAGACAATTGACAATGTAAATGCATCCTATTAATAACTTGGGATGCATTTACTGCCCGCTTTTGCATTTAACTGCATTCCGGTAAACACAGCATTTTAAGCGTAACCACTTCCCCTCCCGTGGGACGAGTAACTACATCCCTGCAAAATCCCATATCTACCAACAGGGACATAGCTACATCCCTCCCCGCTATGCACTCCCTGCCCCCCCACTCCCTCGTTTGTTATCGCCACCGATCATTAACCGGGAAATCAATGAATGGGAACTCAGTCATTTCCATTCATTGTTCTAAGTCCCCAAGTGAATGACCGCTGCCATCCATGAGACCGCGCCATCATTCACAAAAGCCGATACTTACACGTCCATGCATTACTTCCTATTTAGTAATACTAGGCATAGGGAAGTTATGCCCAAAGACATCTTGTGGCCAAATAGTAAAACTACATCTAAAAACTTTTTTTTTTTTTTTTTTTACTAACAGACTTTTTTTTTACATTTAAAATTAACCTCTTTCCTCCCACACCCCCCAATATTTCCCCCAAAAAGTTTTTTGAAAAAATAAAAACATACAATTAAAAAAATACATAAATAGTTACATTAGGGACTGATGTTTTTTTAATATGTATGTCAAGTGGGTATATTACTGTTACTTTATAAATAATGGGCTTGTAATTAGTGATGGACACAAAACTGAAAAAATGCATTTTTATTTCCAAATAAAATATTGGCTCCGTACATTGTGCTAGGGAAACATTTTAAACGTTGCAATAACCAGGACAAATGGGCAAATAAAATGTGTGGGTTTTAATTATGGTAGCTTTTATTATTTTAAAACTATAATGGCCGAAAACTGAGAAATAATGCATTTTTTTTTCCTGTTAAAACACATTTAGAATAAAGTAAAATTCTTAGCAAAAATGACCCCCTCCCCCAAAGAAAGCCTAATTGATGGCAAAAAAAAACCCAAAATAAAGATTCTTTCATTGTGATAAGTAGTAATAAAGTTATAGGCAAATGAATGGAAGTAGAGCTGACAGGTAAAAATTGCTCAGTTTTCTCCCTAGCGGTATTGACAGTTATACACGTCAATACAAAACATGCTGTGAACATTATTGACGTGCATACACGTCAATACTCTCCTGCACTGTATACTATAATACTAGACCCTTGCTTGACACATTTTGGCAAGTTACAGGGAAAAAAAAAGGTTATGAAAATTAATTAAATCGCATTTTGCACAGAAATCCTGGGGAAATTAAATGCCAGGGAGGTTAAGGGGAACATCCCTTGGAGGTGAAGTGGTTAAAGGACCACTATTGCGAAGAAATGCAACATTTTAAATATAAGTAATTACATTGCAAATAAAAAGTATGTCTCTTCCAGAGTAAAATCAGCCATAAATTACTTTTCTTCTATGTTGCTGTCACTTACAGTTATTAGCAGAAATCGGACAGATTTGACTGATTTTTAGACTAGTCCATCTCTTTATGGGGGATTCTCAGTATTTCATTTATTCTATACAAAAACTTACCCCGGAAAGGATCTGTACAAATATGCAGGCCCCACCCTGTTTACACACTGTTCTAGCAGTTGGACTGAGCAACGGCCATTCAGTAAGTGCTTTTGAAAATAAAGAAAACCCTGATAATTCCCCATGAGGAGATAGAGTAGTCCAAAACCTGCCAGTTCTGTCATATTTCTACTACCTACTGTAAGTGACAGGAACATAGAGAAAAAGTAATTTATAGCAAATTTTACTCTGGTTGAAACATACTTTTTATGTGTTTTTGTGTATTTTAAATCTTACTTTTTTTTTATAGTGGTCCTTTTAGATGAACCCCTCCAAATGTACTGTGGAAGTATTGAAATGGTTTAAGTTTTAAAATCCCAGTTTACCCCTTCAGCCCACTAAATCATTCCTGCTAACAACTTTGTTTGAGAAGTCCAGATCCTGTAAATAAGGTCATTTTAACCATATCTCTGAACAATAAAATGTTCTCATAATAGATGCAGTCAAAACAACAAAAAAATGTTCCCATGAGGCCTTGCATAAAAAGTCCATTCTCATGAAACAGCTTTTCTATTTATTCAATGGAAATATCATCGACAGCCCTGGGCAGTGTTTTGAAAATCGTCAGGAAAGGATCGAGGCTGGCAGCTGGTCCAAAAATTAACAACAAAAAGTGCTTTGAGTAAGGCATAAACACATTTGCATAGCAGAAAAGGTTAGTACTTTCCTGCCAGCTCCATTTAAAAATGATCTGCTCAGTGGTGACTTTGAAGCTGACCTTATTCCGCAGATATACCATACTTTTATTATAAGAAGGAGTTCAGAGCGTGATGATGACTTGCGGTGCCGCATAATAAATGGATGTACTGCATTTCTGCCTCCTTTGTTGTGCAGCACAACAGGCCAAAACGTAAAGCTTCCTGTGTAAAAAGAACCTTTTCTTTCTGTGAGGGCAGAGAATGGATCGTCAGGGTCTTACAGAGCTGTCTCTGACCTGATTCATGGACTAGATGAGGCAACGTGCCTCAAAATACAAACAAGCAATGTGCGACTCAGTAGTGCAACTACAATTCATGCCCCCCCCCAAGCAAAAATGTTATGGGGACCCCTAATGTTCCCTTGCCTCCCCTTCATGCCCCTTACATTTCACAAGGGTCCCCATCTCACAAGTATAGACACAAAAACACCCGATTTGAAGTATATTCACCTGTATGGAAGGAAGGGAA
Organism: Hyperolius riggenbachi; assembly: GCF_040937935.1. NCBI lineage: Eukaryota > Metazoa > Chordata > Amphibia > Anura > Hyperoliidae > Hyperolius > Hyperolius riggenbachi. Next base: position 62,961,029 of record NC_090646.1, read on the forward strand.
ATTTAGTAGATGGGGCCGCACACTGCTCTGGGGCCCGCTGCAATCGCAGAGGCTGCTCCCCTCTTAGTTACGCCCCTAATGCTACTTATACAGGGCGATCTATAATTTAAAAAAAAGAGGCACTGTATTGATTGACATACATATAACTGAATGCAGTAAAATATTTAGGAGACCCAATTAACGCAAAATATTCTAGTTTCAGCACCACCCTGAGGCTTATCCTAGGCTGTTTATTATCTGGAATTCTCCCCTGCACACCTCCCCCACACACCCAGGAAACTGCATGACCAGCTATGGTTTTTGTACTGGCTTTAGAACCCTCAGTACCCAACATTCTGCTGAGATCACTTGCCAGTACTAAAGATGTTGCCGCCTGTAATCAATTTCCGAAAGATTTTTCAATGGGAAAACCCCGACTAAATAATGTATGATAAACTATTGTAAACAATGCTGCTTCTGCTACAAGACGTATATCTACGTCCTCTTGGCTTAGATGAAGTCACAGAGGACGTAGATATACTGTAGTGGTGGAAAAAGTGGTTAAGGGGATATCAATAGTGAATAATTGAATATACACACATATGTCATTTGTTTGATATAAAAACTAAACACTTGTATTACATACAGGCAGACTTAACAAACAACAATTAAACAGTTAAATGCCTCACTACATAACAATGCCAAATACCTGAACCTTCCAAAATGCATTACTTCAAACACTGTAAACCTGTGCCTCCCATAATGCATCACTTCAAACACTGCACACCTGTGCCTCCTTTAATGCATCACTTCAAACACTGTACACATGAGCCTCTCATAATGCATCACTTCAAATTCTGTAAGCTTGAGCCTCCCACAATGCATCACTTCAAACATTGTACACCTGAGCCTCCCATAATGCATCAATGCAAATACTGTATACCTGAGCCTCCCATAATGCCTCACTTCAAACACTGTACACCTGTGCCTCCCATAATGCATCACTTCAAACACTGTACACCTGTGCCTCCCATAATGCATCACTTCAAACATTGTACACCTGTGCCTCCCATAATGCCTCACTTCAAACACTGCACACCTGAGCCTCCCATAACGCATCACTTCAAACACTGTACACCTGAGCCTCCCATAATGCATCACTTCAAACACTGTACACCTGAGCCTCCCATAATGCATCACTTCAAACATTGTACACCTGAGCCTCCCATAATGCATCACTTCAAACACTGTACACCTGAGCCTCCCATAACGCATCACTTCAAACACTGTACACCTGTGCCTCCCATAACGCATCACTTCAAACACTGTACACCTGAGCCACCCATATCACTTCAAACACTGTACACCTGAATCTCCCATAATGCATCACTTCAAACACTGAACACCTGTGCCTCCCATAATGCCTCACTTCAAACACTGTACACCTAAGCCTCCCATAATGCATCAATGCAAATACTGCATACCTGACCCTCCATAATGCATCACTTCAAACACTGTACACCTGAGTCTCCCATACACCTGAATGCATCACTTCAAATTCTATAAGCTTGAGCCTCCCACAATGCCTCACTTCAAACACTGCACACATGTGCCTCCCATAATGCATCACTTCAAACACTGTACACATGACCCTCCCATAATGCATCACTTCAGATTCTGTAAGCTTGAGCCTCCCATAATGCATCACTTCAAACACTGAACACCTGTGCCTCCCATAATGCATCACTTCAGATTCTGTAAGCTTGAGCCTCCCACAATACACCACTTCAAACACTGAACACCTGTGCCTCCTATAATGCATCACTTCAAACACTGTACACATGACCCTCCCATAATGCATCACTTCAGATTATGTAAGCTTGAGCCACCCACAATGCATCACTTCAAACACTGAACACCTGTGCCTCCCATAATGCATCACATCAAACACTGTACACATGACCCTCCCATAATGCATCACTTCAGATTCTGTAAGCTTGAGCCTCCCACAATGCATCACTTCAAACACTGTACACCTGTGCCTCCCATAATGCCTCACTTCAAACACTGTACACCTGAGTCTCCCATAATGCATCAATGCAAATACTGCATACCTGACCCTCCCATAATGCAACACTTCAAACACTGTACACCTGAGCCACCCATAATGCATCACTTTAAACACTGTACTACCGGTCCTCCAGTCATGCATCACTTTAGCACTAGAGTTACTGTGCAGGAAGTCCATAAAAGTTATCTGATGACATCATTACTCTGTGCCCAGCTCCTTAACCCTGCATAGGACAAGAGGGGCTGTCTGACACCGTCTATCCTGGATGTCTGGAGTCCTGGTTCCAGGCTTCCAGCAATACACTTTTGACTATGGTAAGTTATGCAAATGGGCCACCATCTAGTAAAACCAATTGTACTTTAAAAAAAAAAAAATACAGATGAAAGGGAAAAACAATATCTCTTTTCTCTGAAGTTCAGCTTTAAAATGCAGCAGCATCAATGTGGTCGCACGCAGTTGGGAATAAGATCCTTTTGGCATTATGCAGTCTCATGAGCTTTAATTATGCCAGCACTGTTTTATCACAGTTGATACATTACTTGTCTTGCTGTCATCTCATCTGTGCAGTTATCGCATATCCTGGCACTGGCTGAGTCAGCCCAGTGTCACTGCTGATAGGACTTTTGAGAAGTGCTAAAATTATTTCTTAGATTGCATACATTATTGTGACAGGGTAAGTACCCTGTCATCATCAGCTAAATCTGCAATGGAGAAATTCTAAATGAGAGATGGAGAATGTTCTATTAGCCTTTGGACAGTCTTATTCCATGTCACCTGCGTGTTCCTCAGCCTGCATGCTGATGATGTCTCCTGTCAACCTTATCATCCATATAGTCCGCTACAGTCCATGATGCAAAGTTCCCTCAAGTTTTCAAGCTGTTTGAATCAAGACAGGACCATACAAAAAGAGTAGTAAACTAGACTTTGGATTGCAAATACTGGCTAGCATGGGTGTTTTTGCAAACCACTGGGTTCCCTGTAAAACTTTGGATGAGGCCTCTGCCCAAACTTCCAGTATGCATAAGTCTTTAAACCAGTGGTGTACCAAGAATTCATCATGGGCCCCCCCATCAAAACTTTAAATGCCCCCTCCCCCCCCCCCCCCCCCCCCACACACACACACACATTTTCACACCCCTTCCCTTTCCTCCACTTTGTGTCCTTCAAGGCCATGTGGCCCATCTCACAAGGGTCATGTAACAAGTGTGGCCGTCATGGTCTTCACACCCATAACATGTGTAGCTACAAAAACACCTGAAGTATAGTCCGCTGTATCGGAGGAAGGGAAGGTTAGTAGTTTGGGCTCCCTACAGCCCTACACCACATTTTTTTGGGGGATGCACTATATTTATTTTAGAGGGGGGCCCGTCCGTTGACATTCCCCCTACATCATAGTAATCTGTCTAGGACCCTACCCTCAGAGGGCTAGTACACAGATTCTGGTCTCAATTAATGGAAAATCTATGTGAAGGGTAGCGTTGAGCCGAGTTTTGCGTAATTCCGTGTTCCCGTAATTACGGACGCAAATTTTGCCACTACCTTTATTATTATTATTATTATTATTATTTATTGTATTTATATAGCGCCAACATATTACGCAGCGCTGCACAATAGATAAAAGGGTTAACATACAAGATAGGACATACAGGAAACTCACAACAAAACAAGATCATGCAAATGATTTGATAACAATACAGTGTCATAGGTCAAAATAGAGACTGTTCTAGTCCACAAGAGGGGTGATTGTCAGTAAGATTGCATAATCAAGCTGGAAACACTAAGGGAGAGGGCCCTGCCAGAGGCTTACAATCTAAAGGGTGGGGGTGGAGACAATAGGTGTATCTGTTGAGAGGGTGTCTAACAGAACATATTATGGTGCTGGTGTAGGGGGGTATGCAAGCATGAAAGGGTGAGTCTTGAGAGCTTGTGTGAAGGTATTAAAGGTGGGGGAGAGTCTGGTGGCTGGAGGGAGCGAGTTCCAGAGAGCAGCTTATTGCGGGTGGACCTGGCATTCCAGAGGCCACAGGAAACTCTAGGGGTAGGATGGATAGGAATAAGGTTATGCCAAGGGGGTGTGTGGGTAGAGTTTGGGGGGGAGGGAAGGGAGGTGCATGGGGGTTGAGGGCCAAAAGGGAGTCTGAGGACAAAAGGGGAGAGGGTGCGGGGAAACAGAAGGGGGACAAGGTGTAGAAGGAGGTGGAGGTAGAGCATGTGGTGATGGGGGAGAGCGAGATGGGGAGGGAGATAGCTTGGAAATGGTGGAGGGGTAAGGGAGTGAATAGGAGGGAACATTTTGTACTGATGGGATAAGGTAGGATGGGGTATGGAGAGTGGAAGCATAGACAGGGGGACAGCAGTTAGACCAAGATGAGATAAATGTCACCAATGATGTGGCTGAAGGGGTTCAGCAAAGTTGCATCAGTAATCAATCTGGTAAGGAGTAGTCCACAGGAGATCAGCAGTGAAGTTGGCAGAACATCAATGATGGCAAAAAAATAAATAAATAAAAATCCAGCTGTGTGTGATTGGTAGATGGGGTGTCAGGTTGGTAATGACGTAGCTTGTCTGGAGGTCAGCGATGGATCAGCTGATAGGGAGTTCAGCAGTGGTGCAGTTAGCGACGATCAGTAGTAGTGTGGTTGGTGAGGCACGGTGAAACCATCAGTAGTTTGGTAAGCGGGTGTGCAGTGCTTAAATTTAGCAGGTGTATATTCAATATGGTATTGAAGGTACTTCTATGCAGGGTGTAGAAAATCAGCAGATGAACAACAGCCCAGAGTTCTGTGCTAGTTCACTTCTGTTCCCTTCTGGCTCAATTCTGGTATAATTCGGTTTGTCTAAAGTACCCTTAAAATTAATACCCTTTAAATTTATACCCTGCTGACCAAGGTCATGCTGACTATATGATCTACTAATATATCCCTGACTAGATTGATGCTAACAAGCAGACTGCTTGCAGCTGTGAATATACTAGACACTAGACTCTAGCCACACGGGGGCAGGGCCAGTCTAAAGATATGCAAATTGTGACTAATGAAATGAAGTAGGCAAATGGTAACACAGGAAGAAGCCCCAATTAATAACACTTATAATAAAGCAGATTGATGCAGAATTTAGATTTTAAGCATACAGCCAGGAAATTCAATCAGTTGCATACCAATAAAGCAGATTGATGCAGAATTTAGATTTTAAGCATACAGTCAGGAAATTCAATCAGTTGCATACCAATAAAGCAGATTGATGCAGAATTTAGATTTTAAGCATACAGCCAGGAAATTCAATCAGTTGCATACCAATAAAGCAGATTGATGCAGAATTTAGATTTTAAGCAAACAGCCAGGAAATTCAATCAGTTGCATACCAATAAAGCAGATTGATGCAGAATTTAGATTTTAAGCATACAGCCAGGAAATTCAATCAGTTGCATACCAATAAAGCAGATTGATGCAGAATTTAGATTTTAAGCATACAGCCAGGAAATTCAATCAGTTGCATACCAATAAAGCAGATTGATGCAGAATTTAGATTTTAAGCAAACAGCCAGGAAATTCAATCAGTTGCATACCAATAAAGCAGATTGATGCAGAATTTAGATTTTAAGCATACAGCCAGGAAATTCAATCAGTTGCATACCAATAAAGCAGATTGATGCAGAATTTAGATTTTAAGCATACAGCCAGGAAATTCAATCAGTTGCATACCAATAAAGCAGATTGATGCAGAATTTAGATTTTAAGCATACAGCCAGGAAATTCAATCAGTTGCATACCAATAAAGCAGATTGATGCAGAATTTAGATTTTAGGCATACAGTCAGGAAATTCAATCAGTTGCATACCAATAAAGCAGATTGATGCAGAATTTAGATTTTAAGCAAACAGCCAGGAAATTCAATCAGTTGCATACCAATAAAGCAGATTGATGCAGAATTTAGATTTTAAGCAAACAGCCAGGAAATTCAATCAGTTGCATACCAATAAAGCAGATTGATGCAGAATTTAGATTTTAAGCATACAGCCAGGAAATTCAATCAGTTGCATACCAATAAGCAGATTGATGCAGAATTTAGATTTTAAGCATACAGCCAGGAAATTCAATCAGTTGCATACATATAAAGCAGATTGATGCAGAATTTAGATGTTAAGCATACAGCCAGGAAATTCAATCAGTTGCATACATATAAAGCAGATTGATGCAGAATTTAGATTTTAAGCATACAGTCAGGAAATTCAATCAGTTGCATACCAATAAAGCAGATTGATGCAGAATTTAGATTTTAAGCAAACAGCCAGGAAATTCAATCAGTTGCATACCAATAAAGCAGATTGATGCAGAATTTAGATTTTAAGCATACAGCCAGGAAATTCAATCAGTTGCATACCAATAAAGCAGATTGATGCAGAATTTAGATTTTAAGCAAACAGCCAGGAAATTCAATCAGTTGCATACCAATAAAGCAGATTGATGCAGAATTTAGATTTTAAGCATACAGCCAGGAAATTCAATCATTTGCATACCAATAAAGCAGATTGATGCAGAATTTAGATTTTAAGCATACAGCTAGTGTTGGGCGAACACCTGGATGTTCGGGTTCGGGCCGAACAGGCCGAACATGGGCCAGATGTTTGGCATGTTCGGCCCGAACGCCGAACTCAATGGAAGTCAATGGGACCCCCGAACATGCCCACTTTGGGGGCCCTATGGGGTCGCAGGCATAAGGGGGGAGCATGCCCCGATCGCGGGGGGGGGTCGGAAATTCCCCCCACCCCCTCCGCTAGCGCTCCCCCTCTGCCCGCTTCCCCATAAAAAAAGTTTAAGGCAAGTTAAATAGTACTTGGTGGCTGGCCTGGCACTGGCAGTGGAGTGAGGAGGAGGAGGAGTCCGAGTAGCAGAGTGACGCGTTGAGGCCGGGCAGCGGGCGGTTCAGCGGTAGTACCCTTGTGGTACTTCCGCCCTTTCTCTGACCTCACGTCCTCTGCATACGAGGGTACGCGTCATGCGTACCCTCGTATGCGTCATCACGTAGAGGACGTGAGGTCAGAGAAAGGGCGGAAGTACCACAAGGGTACTACCGCTGAACCGCCCGCTGCCCGGCCTCAACGCGTCACTCTGCTACTCGGACTCCTCCTCCTCCTCACTCCACTGCCAGTGCTAGGCCAGCCACCAAGTACTATTTAACTTGCCTTAAACTTTTTTTATGGGGAAGCGGGCAGAGGGGGAGCGCTAGCGGAGGGGGTGGGGGGAATTTCCGACCCCCCCCCTGCGATCGGGGCATGATCCCCCCTTATGCCTGCGACCCCATAGGGGGGCCGTATTGCGGCATGTTCGGGCGAACAGGGCACTGTTCGGCGGCCATTCAGTAGTTCGGGGCGAACCTGAACTTAAAAGGCCGAACTCAAACATCACCCGAACAGGGTGATGTTCTGCAGAACCCGAACAGTGGCGAACACTGTTCGCCCAACACTACATACAGCCAGGAAATTCAATCAGTTGCATACCAATAAAGCAGATTGATGCAGAATTTAGATTTTAAGCATACAGCCAGGAAATTCAATCAGTTGCATACCAATAAAGCAGATTGATGCAGAATTTAGATTTTAAGCATACAGCCAGGAAATTCAATCAGTTGCATACCAATAAAGCAGATTGATGCAGAATTTAGATTTTAAGCATACAGCCAGGAAATTCAATCAGTTGCATACCAATAAAGCAGATTGATGCAGAATTTAGATTTTAAGCATACAGCCAGGAAATTCAATCAGTTGCATACCAATAAAGCAGATTGATGCAGAATTTAGATTTTAAGCATACAGCCAGGAAATTCAATCAGTTGCATACCAATAAAGCAGATTGATGCAGAATTTAGATTTTAAGCATACAGCCAGGAAATTCAATCAGTTGCATACCAATAAAGCAGATTGATGCAGAATTTAGATTTTAAGCAAACAGCCAGGAAATTCAATCAGTTGCATACCAATAAAGCAGATTGATGCAGAATTTAGATTTTAAGCATACAGCCAGGAAATTCAATCAGTTGCATACCAATAAAGCAGATTGATGCAGAATTTAGATTTTAAGCATACAGCCAGGAAATTCAATCAGTTGCATACCAATAAAGCAGATTGATGCAGAATTTAGATTTTAAGCATACAGCCAGGAAATTCAATCAGTTGCATACCAATAAAGCAGATTGATGCAGAATTTAGATTTTAAGCATACAGCCAGGAAATTCAATCAGTTGCATACCAATAAAGCAGATTGATGCAGAATTTAGATTTTAAGCATACAGCCAGGAAATTCAATCAGTTGCATACCAATAAAGCAGATTGATGCAGAATTTAGATTTTAAGCATACAGCCAGGAAATTCAATCAGTTGCATACCAATAAAGCAGATTGATGCAGAATTTAGATTTTAAGCAAACAGCCAGGAAATTCAATCAGTTGCATACCAATAAAGCAGATTGATGCAGAATTTAGATTTTAAGCATACAGCCAGGAAATTCAATCAGTTGCATACCAATAAAGCAGATTGATGCAGAATTTAGATTTTAAGCATACAGCCAGGAAATTCAATCAGTTGCATACCAATAAAGCAGATTGATGCAGAATTTAGATTTTAAGCATACAGCTAGTGTTGGGCGAACACCTGGATGTTCGGGTTCGGGCCGAACAGGCCGAACATGGGCCAGATGTTTGGCATGTTCGGCCCGAACGCCGAACTCAATGGAAGTCAATGGGACCCCCGAACATGCCCACTTTGGGGGCCCTATGGGGTCGCAGGCATAAGGGGGGAGCATGCCCCGATCGCGGGGGGGGGGGGGGGTGTCGGAAATTCCCCCCACCCCCTCCGCTAGCGCTCCCCCTCTGCCCGCTTCCCCATAAAAAAAGTTTAAGGCAAGTTAAATAGTACTTGGTGGCTGGCCTGGCACTGGCAGTGGAGTGAGGAGGAGGAGTCCGAGTAGCAGAGTGACGCGTTGAGGCCGGGCAGCGGGCGGTTCAGCGGTAGTACCCTTGTGGTACTTCCGCCCTTTCTCTGACCTCACGTCCTCTGCATACGAGGGTACGCGTCATGCGTACCCTCGTATGCGTCATCACGTAGAGGACGTGAGGTCAGAGAAAGGGCGGAAGTACCACAAGGGTACTACCGCTGAACCGCCCGCTGCCCGGCCTCAACGCGTCACTCTGCTACTCGGACTCCTCCTCCTCCTCACTCCACTGCCAGTGCCAGGCCAGCCACCAAGTACTATTTAACTTGCCTTAAACTTTTTTTATGGGGAAGCGGGCAGAGGGGGAGCGCTAGCGGAGGGGGTGGGGGGAATTTCCGACCCCCCCCCCCCCCCCCGCGATCGGGGCATGCTCCCCCCTTATGCCTGCGACCCCATAGGGGGGCCGTATTGCGGCATGTTCGGGCGAACAGGGCCCTGTTCGGCCCTGTTCGGCGGCCATTCAGTAGTTCGGGGCGAACCTGAACTTAAAAGGCCGAACTCGAACATCACCCGAACAGGGTGATGTTCTGCAGAACCCGAACAGTGGCGAACACTGTTCGCCCAACACTACATACAGGCAGGAAATTCAATCAGTTGCATACCAATAAAGCAGATTGATGCAGAATTTAGATTTTAAGCATACAGCCAGGAAATTCAATCAGTTGCATACCAATAAAGCAGATTGATGCAGAATTTAGATTTTAAGCATACAGCCAGGAAATTCAATCAGTTGCATACCAATAAAGCAGATTGATGCAGAATTTAGATTTTAAGCATACAGCCAGGAAATTCAATCAGTTGCATACCAATAAAGCAGATTGATGCAGAATTTAGATTTTAAGCATACAGCCAGGAAATTCAATCAGTTGCATACCAATAAAGCAGATTGATGCAGAATTTAGATTTTAAGCATACAGCCAGGACATTCAATCAGTTGCATACCAATAAAGCAGATTGATGCAGAATTTAGATTTTAAGCATACAGCCAGGAAATTCAATCAGTTGCATACCTGGAAGAGAAGAGTGTCATGAGGTCAGTACAGATGAGCATTTGTAATATTGCGAATTTGTAATGGCCATACAAACATTAATTCGGAATTCCGTAAGCAAAATGTCCATCATGTAATTTTGTGTTTCGATGTAAATTCGCGTTTAACGCGAAATTTCGTAATTTTGTGTTTTCTATAGAAACAGTGATTTTAATTACGAAAATGGATGTAATTTCGTTTTTAATAATAATTATGCAAATTTAAGGAATTACTAACTCAGGAAAGTTACTCATTGATTGCAATTACTGATAATAATACAAAGGCCCCTGTACGTGCTGTCGCTTTAAATGTATCAAGGGGCTTTACCTGCAGCCACTTCTAAGACAGGTGCTCTTTGCCAAGCTACACTTAGCGGTCACGTTGAGACACTTGGTTTTGGGCCTTGCAATATCTGATACAGCAAATGTCCCTGCACGTGTTGTTACTTTAAAGGGATACTGTAGGGGGGTCGGGGGAAAATGAGCTGAACTTACCCGGGGCTTCTAACGGCCCCCCGCAGACATCCTGTGCCCACGCAGCCGCTCCCCGATGCTCCGGCCCCGCCTCCGGTTCACTTCTGGAATTTCTGACTTTAAAGTCAGAAAACCACTGCGTCTGCGTTGCCGTGTCCTCGATCCCGCTGATGTCATCAAGAGCGCACAGCGCAGGCCCAGTATGGTCTGTGTCTGCACAGTACACTCCTGGTGACATCAGCGGGAGCGAGGACACGGGCGTGCAGGCGCAGTGGTTTTCTGACTTTAAAGTCAGAAATTCCAGAAGTGAACCGGAGGCGGGGCCGGAGCATTGGGGAGTGGCTGTGCCAACACAGAATGTCTGCGGGGGACCATTAGAAGCCCCGGGTAACTTCAACTCATTTTCCCCCAACCCCCCTACAGTATCCCTTTAAGTGTATCAGGAGGCTCTGAACTGGAACAGAATTTTGAGAACGGCCGAATTTCGGCATTAAACACGAAATTCCGATTTGTTTAGGCTATGAAAACGATCTTAATTACGAAAAATGATCGTAATTCTGAAATTCAGCCTAAACACATAATTTTGCGAAACTACGAATTTTTGATTACGGCCATAATTGTAATTTTGCATAATCGTAATTAGGCCTTTACGCTCATCACTAGTGAAGGGTGAGGCTGTGAGAGGTGTAACAGTGTAACAGGGAACTGGGGTTCGTGACACCACTAGCAAAATTAGCGTGGAAGCTCATTTGGGTCAGCCCCCCCCCCAGCCTCTTACACTTTGCAGAGTAGCACAGGAAGAAGTGTTAAGGCTCATACGCACGTCGGATTTTTCCAAACGACCGGTCGGTTGGACGTTTGAACGTCCGGTCGTTTAGACTTCAAATCAGATGTTCACCTGATAAGACTGGATTTGAACGATCCACCAAACGGAACCATCAAAACCAGTCTTATCAGGCGAACGACCATCCGTACACACACCCGATTTGACGTTCAAACGTCCAAACGACTGGTCGTTTGAAAAAAATCCGACGTGTGTATGCACCTTTATGCTTACCTGCTCCAGTATTGAGTTGGGTCTCCTATTCTTCCAAGCTGCCGCACACACTATCCTGTCAACCACTCAATTCTATCAGAATCAAAGCGCCACAGCAGGTATTTCCTTTTCACCTGATAATTAATTATGCAAAATGTATGGACTTCCTATATAAGGCTACTCCTTATCTGAATCCTTGGTAGACTATCAGCTGCACAAACGTTTAACCTGTGCCTGTCTTGTTTCCTTCATTATTTGGTTCTCACCTCGGCATACTGCCTTTGGATGCTTATCAGATTCTGTTTTTTTAATTTTTTACATTCTCTGATGCAAAAAATTACTAATAAAATACGCCTCGAAAATCAGGAAATTGGAAAAACGGAAAATCAGAAATCATAAAAATGCTAAATTGGCAGAAATCGGAATTTCTGCAAAATTGGAAACAGGCATTTCCGACCATCGCTACTTGCTGTCTACGAATTTTGTACCCCACGTTATTTCTTTGAGATTTATTTGGTAAAACATCCAATGCTTTATATCACTGACGTTTCAGGTTAGAAAATGATTCATAGGGTGCCTTTTTTGATGTGAAACACGGCAGTACTATTTGCTCCTTTACGTGTATTGGATGTTTTACTGAATAAATCTTGAAGCATATGCCTTGAGTGTGGATCTTTTTCTTTGGACTGCTGAGGCTGGTGGTCTTTGATGTAGGCACCGCAATGAAAAGCTTCATGTTCCGGGAGTCTCGGTGAGCTGGACATTTGTCTTCTTTGATTGCAATCTGTCCTGGATATGCCATTTTGGTGTTGGCAGCACTGCAATACAAGGCATATGCATTTTTAATGTAAACACTCCTTGCCTTCCACCTCTTAACATCAGCAAAGCAGGTGATTTGGGCAGGTGGCTCAAGCTGGCATCCAATTGGTGCCAATGCCAAGTATCAGTAATCATGCACACAGGGAGTGAGTTGGGTGTCTGATGCGGAGGTAGTAACCATATAGGTTTGGAGAAGTAGTGGTAGGCAGCACCCAACTATCAGTGCGACGTGCTTGTGGTCGATGTCCCTTTGTCTCCAGGAACAGCAAGCAGTAAATCCAAGAGAAGAGACCCAGCACCGTCTTCAAGTATATTTCAAGCTCAGCTCAGCTTGAAATACACTGGAAGACGGTGCTGGATCTCTTCTCTTGGATTTATACCATATAGGTTGGTAGTAGAGTAGCCGGGGATGGGGGGGGGAGTAGATTATGGTTAGGCATGGGCGGGGGGACTTGAGGGGGGATTTGTTTTAGGCATTAGGTAAGCAGGGTCAGTTTTAGGCACTAAGAAGGGAGATTCATTTTAGACATAAATGGGGGGGGGGGTGTAGTTTTATGCACTTGGAGGAGAGATTAGTTTTAGGCATTAGTTGTGTGTGTTAAGGGAGAGGTGGGGGAGTTAGTTTAGGCAGAAGGAAGGGAATTAGGCATAAGGTAGTGGGGTGATTGGTTAGTTAGTTTCAGGCATTAGATGGGGGCAGGCCCGTGATTTACATCACAGAACCTATAGGCACAGATGTCCTGGCACTTCGCTCTTCATGAACCTACAAACCTCCTGCCGCACTGCAACGCAAATGTGCTGGCCCAGCTTTCACTTCTCTTACTTCCCTTGCCCGTCACAGGTAGCTACAGGTGTCTCTTAGCATTAGGTAGCCAGAAGTACCCTCAGTACTAGGTAGCTAGTAATGCCCCTAACTGAAGCAACCTCTCATTTACACTCTCATCAGGACTCTACATAGGGAAGGAGGGAGGGAGGCACTCAGAGAGGGGAGTGAGCCCTTTCCATCAGTGCCTTATGCTAAATCCAGCCCTGGGTATGGGGGAGGTAGTTTTAGACACTTGGAGGGGGGATAAGTTTCAGGCATTAAGTGTGTGGGGGTTAGCAGGGTACTTTTAGGCAGAAGGAAGGGAGATTAGTTTTAGACATTGGGTGTGTGTGTGTGGGGGGGGGGGGGGGGGGTTAGTTTTACACAGAGGGAAGGGGTATTAGTTTTAGGCACTAGGAGGAGGGTTGCAGTGAGAATGGGTGGCAGGTTTGTCTATAGTACAATATCGGTACTTTAACCACTTCAGCCCGCAGGTGTTTTTTTCACCTCTAGGACAGAAGAAATTCTCCTCTATCAACGCACCTTCCGTTCATTCGCTAATCATTTTATCACTACTTATCACACCTAAATGATCTATATCCTGCTTTTTTTCACCACCAATTAGGCTTTCTTTGGGTGGTACATCTTGCTAAGTATAATTTTATTCTAAATGCATTTTAACAGGAATAGTAAGAGAAAAAAATGGAAACAATTCATTATTTCTCAGTTTTTGGCCATTATGGTTTTAAAATAAAATGTTCTACTGTGGATAAAATCCACACATTTTATTTGTCTATTTGTCCCGGTTATTGCAACGTTTAAAATACTTCCCTAGTACAATTTATGGCGCCAATATTTTATTTGGAAATGCAGGTGCATTTTTTCAGTGTTGCATCCATCACTAATTACAAGCCCATATACAGTGGAATGCGAAAGTTTGGGCAACCTTGTTAATCGCCATGATTTTCCTGTGTAAATCATTGGTTGTTACCATAAAAAATGTCAGTTAAATATATCATATAGGAGACACACACAGTGATATTTGAGAAGTGAAAATAAGTGTATTGGATTTACAGAAAGTGTGCAATAATTGTATAAATAAAATTAGGCGGGTGCATTAATTTGGGCACTGTTGTCATTTTATTGATTCCAAAACCTTTAGAACTAATTATTGGAACTCAAATTGGCTTGGTAAGCTCAGTGACCGCCTTTCCTACATACACTGGTGAATTCAATTATGAGAAAGAGTATTTAAGGGGGGCAATTGTAAGTTTCCCTCCTCTTTTAATTTTCTCTGAAGAGTAGCAACATGGGGGTCTCAAAACAACTCTCAAATGACTTGAAGACAAAGATGGTTCACCATCATGGTTTAGGGGAAGGATACAGAAAGCTGTCTCAGAGATTTAAGCTATCTGTTTCCACAATTAGGAACATATTGAGGAAATAGAAGACCACCGGCTCTGTTTAAGTTAAGGCTCGAAGTGGCAGACCAAGAAAAATCTCGGATAAACAGAAGCGTACGAATGGTGAGAACAGTCAGAGTCAACCCACAGACCAGCACCAAATACCTACAACATCATCTTGCTGCAGATGGAGTCACTGTGCATCGTTCAACCATTCGGCGCACTTTACACAAGGAGATGCTGTATGTGAGAGTGATGCAGAGGAAGCCTTTTCTCTGCCCACAGCACAAACAGAGCCACTTGAGGTATGCTAAAGCACATTTGGACAAGCCAGCTTCATTTTGGAATAAGGTGCTGTGGACTGATGAAACTAAAATTTAGTTATTTGGGCATAACAAGGGGAGTTATGCATGGAGGAAAAACAACACAGCATTCCAAGAAAAACACCTGCTACCTACAGTAAAATATGGTGGTTGTTCCATCATGCTGTGGGGCTGTGTGACCAGTGCAGGGACTGGGAATCTTGTCAAAGTTGAGGGACACATGGATTCCACTCAATATCAGCAGATTCTGGAGACCAATGTCCAGGATTCAGTGACAAAGCTGAAGCTGCTCCGGGAATGGATCTTTCATAAAAACAACGACCCTAAACACTGCTCAAAATGCACTAAGGCATTCATGCAGAGGAACAAGTACAACATTATAAAATGGCCATCTCAGTCCCCAGACCTGAATATAATTTAAAATCTGTGGTGTGAGTAAAAGGGAACCAGAGAGGAATGATTTTTTAAAATAGAAAAAGAGTTTATACATACCTGGCTTCTTCCAGCCCCATAAGCCTGGATCGCTCCCACGCCACCATCCTCCGCTTCCTGGATCTGACGGTACCGGGCCCGTCACTTCCGGTGGATGTGGCCAATTGTCTGCATCACAGGGGCTCCCTCCATACCCGTGCGCATGCGGCTGCGCAGTAGGCAGCCGCACGCGTACCTGTATGGAGGGAGCCCACTGTGATGCGGAGAATTGGATGCGTCCGCCGGCCGACTGGCCGACTGGCGGTAATGACGAGACCCGGTATCGACGGTTCCAGGCAGCGGAGGACGGCGGCGTGGGTGCGATCCGTGCGTATGGGGCTGGAGGAAGCCCCAGGTATGTATATTTGATCCTCTCTGGTTCCCTTTAAAGAGAGCTGTCCATGCTCAGAAGCCATCAAACCTGAATGAACTAGAGATGTTTTGTAAAAAAAAAAAATGGTCCAAAATACCTTCAACAAGAACCCAGAGTCTCATTGGAACCTACAGGAAGCTTTTAGAGGCTGTAATTTCTGCAAAAGGAGGATCTAAAATATTGAATTCATTTCTTTTTTTGTGGTGCCCAAATTTATGCACCTGCCTAATTTTGTTTAAACCATTATTGCACACTTTCTGTAAATTCAATAAACTTAATTTCACCTCTCAAATAGCACTGTGCGTGTCCCCTATATGATATATTTAACTGACATTTTTTATCGTAACAACCAACAATTTATACAGGAAAATCATGACGATTAACAAAGTTGCCCAAACTTTCGCATCCCACTGTAGACTCAAGATAATAGTAATATATCTTCACAACATACATATTAAAAAGTTTAGTCCCCAAGGTAACTATGTATGTATTTTTTTAAAACTGTTCCTTTTTTTTTTCTTTTTTTTATTTAAATGTGTTTTTTTTTCAGGTAATGGGCAGGGTGGGTAGGGTCAATCACTTTTTATTCAATGCGTATTGTTTTTTTGTTTTTCTGTTTCTACTTTAATTTTACTTTTTGGCCACCAGGTGGCTCTAAGCACTCTCCTGGAAGATACCAGGAAGTGCAAGATCTTTTTTTTTTTACATTTTGTGACGTAGCTTTTCATGAATCAAGATGCCTCCTGATTGGAGGCATTTTGAGTAATTCATAGGGGATCGTTTGCCTCAGGGGAACACTTGTTCCTCTTCCTCAATCGATCCCCTGTAAAAGAGGCAGGGAACGAGCCGCCTGCATGCGGATATGCGTGCACAACCGCCACAACACCGCTGGACGGATATATATTCGTCCAGATCGGGCTTGATTCACAAAACGGTGCTAACTGTTAGTACACTGTGAAAAGTTCTTTGCACAACATTTTGCGTGATAATGTTTTTTGCGCGCAAACTTTCGCGTTCACACATTAACACAATTTTTTTGCGCGTTAACGCTCGCGTTCGCGTGATAAATTTGTATTAATGTGCGAATGTTAATGTGCGAAAAATCCGTGTTGACGTGCGGACGCTATATTTTGCGCGTTTTAACCGTTTTTCGCACAAACCCCGTTTTTTCACGCTAAAACGCAGAGCCGTGCTAACAGTGAGCACCGTTTTGTGAATCAAGCCAATTGCCTTTGAGTGGCGATTTTTGGACAAATATATCCTTCTAGTTTGGCTTAAAGAGAAACTCCGACCAAGAATTGAACTTTATCCCAATCAGTAGCTGATACCCACTTTTACATGAAAAATATAATGATTTTCACAAACAGACCATCAGGGGGCGCTGTATGACTGATTTTGTGCTGAAACCCCTCCCACAAGAGGCTCTGGTACCGTACGGTACTCTGGGCAAACTGCCACAATGTAACAATGACACACACAGGAAATGGCTGTTTATAGCTGTCTGTTAAAGCCAGAACAGCTACATAATCTGCCCACAGTAACAATGTCACCATGTAATACATGTCAGAATGTGAATCTGGGAGAGGAAAGATTTTACAATGAGCAAACTCTGACTAAATCATGTATACATAATTATTGTAAAAATTAAGCACCTTTTTATATTAAATTATTTTCACTGGAGTTCCTCTTTAAGAGGTTAAATTACCAACATTTTTACTATAGGCATCTCTTTGCGCTCAACTCATGCAGTGGTGGCGCTCAACATCCGTGCCCGGTCTATTCGTGCGATACAATCACTTCACAAATACAGTCACTTCACTTTAAGGAATAACTTTTACTTTTTCTTAGAATCACTATTTTCTTTTTTTTTTCTTAATTATTGATTGCCTAAGTCAACCCATTTTTCCTCTCGTTAAAAATTACAGAAGTGTACTGGCACAAAACAAGGAGGAAGAAAAACAATTATACATGTATTCTTTGCGGGACGAAATCTTATTAACGTGTCAAATTGTATTTATTCATAATGGAATGAACTTGAGAGAGTTTGGAGAAATCCATTGTACCGCAGAGGGGAAAAATGATGTCTTTCATTGGCGGTTATCTGCAAACAGAAAATAGTTTTTCGGCTGCTAATGTACTGTTCAAGCCACTAAAGAAAGCCGGGGATATCTCATGTGGATATTACAGTATCTCCAGCTGTTGCGGACGGTGAAAAAAAAAAAGTGGTTATTTGTGATTGGTTTGGGTATATTTCTTCAAACACTTAAAATGATATTACACAATCCATTGCTGTTTGATTATCCCAGCCGAACTGTAGGAGAGAAGGATTCTGTATTATTATACTTGTATCCGTCAAAGGGCTGCTTTATTATTTTATATAGTTTCAGGCTTATTTAAAAAAAAACCAAAAAAAAACCCCTCTAAACTCAGAAATGTTCTTTGCTGAATGTTAAACTCCAGACAGTCTAGCCAATAGTTTTTATTATTAATGGCTAATTGTTCTCTGAGCTGGAAAATTAACAATAATACTATCTACAAAGCTCTACATTCCTTAACCACTTTCCCCCCACCCGTACGAATTTCTCCGTCCCTTTTTCCATCCTTTAACCCCCAGGGACGGAGAAATCCGTACTTTCCGCGTTCCCGCCGCTGTCCGCGCTCCCGCTCGTAAACACGCCGCCCGCCGCTAGTAAACACGCCGCCGCCCGCTCGCCCGGAGATCAATGAACGGGAAAATCCATTCCCGTTCGTTGATCTAAGCCCCGCAATGATCCGCTGCTCTCCGATGAGCAGCGCGATCATTGTGAAAAGATACACACTTACCCAGCCTCCAAGTACTTCCTCCAAGCTTCCGGAAGGACGCTTGGAGGTCGCATTAAAACAAAAAGTTACTGTGGCCATCTTGTGGCCAAATAGTAAAACTACACCCTACACATTTTTCACATACAAATAAATTACTTTTACACAAAAAATTAACTCATTACCTCCCACACTCCCAATTTTTTTTTTTTTAATTAAAAAAAAATAAAAAAAATGTACAATAAAAAAAAAATACATAAATAGTTACCTTAGGGACTGAACTTTTTAAATATTTATGTCAGGAGGGTACAACACTGTTACTTTATAAACTATGAGCTTGTAATTAGGGACGGACGCAAAACTGAAAAAAATGCACCTTTATTTCCAAATAAAATATTGGCGCCAAACATTGTGATAGGGACATAATTTAAACGGTTTTATAACCGGGACAAAAGGGCAAATACATTTCATGGGTTTTAATTACAGTAGCATGCATTAATTAAAAACTATAAAGGCCGAAAACTGAAAAATAATGATTTTTTTCCCCGATTTTTCCTATTTTCCCATTAAAACACATTTAGAATAAAATAATTCTTGGCATAATGTCCCACCTAAAGAAAGCCTAATTAGTGGTGGAAAAAACAAGATATAGATCGTTTAATTGTGATAAGTAATGATAAAGTTATAGACGAATGAATGGAAGGAGTGCTGAAAGGTGAAAATTGCTCTGGTGGTCAGGGGGTAAACCCCCTCAGTGGTGAAGTGGTTACAGGAGTTCTTTGGCATTCTAAAATACAAACAAGTTGACACTTACCTGGGGCTTCTATCGGCCCCCTGCATCTGTAATGTCCCGCGCCATCCTCCTCTGATTCTCCGTTCCCCGCCGCTGGTCCCTGGCTAATCACGCGAGTAATTAAACTGCACCTGCGGGCCGTGGCCACGCTTGTGCTCGCTTCCTCGTGCGTCATCGGGAGCTTACTGCACAGGCGCAGTACAAGAAAACTTCATACTGCGCCTGGGCAGTAAGCTCCCGATGACGCACCTGGGAGCCAGCACTATTCGTCTATTTAGACGAATTTTAGACGGGGACCGGCGGCGTGGGAATGGAGCATCGTAGGAGGACAGTGTGGGACATTCCAATTGCAGGGGGCGATAGAAGCCCCAGGTAAGTGTCAGCTTGTTTGGCCTGAAGTCGCCAGTATGAGTTGTCGCCGCGCACGTTATGCGTCATCACACCAGCTGGTATGAGAGTCATCCGTTCTCTAACTCTGTACCGCACATGCGCAGGACTCTCATGCCGGACAGCGTGTTGACACGTAAAGTGCGTGGCGGGGACTTGTACAGGTGACTTCAGGCTGAAGCCGCCAATTAACGGAGCTGCCAGCAGGACCGGGAGAGGAGCCAGGAGGGTGCTGGGGGACCTCGTGGCCTACCGTGGGTTGGAGGAAGCCCTAGGTAAGTACAAATTGTGATTTTAAAACCTGCTCAGCATCCCTTTAAAGAGGCACTGTAGTGTAGGGTGACCATATTTTGATTTCCAAAAAAGAGGACGATCGGCGCGGCCTCCAGACGAATTCAGACAAGCTTTGGTTGATGAACATTATTTACTATATACTTCAATGGTGCAGAATTAACCTCTGTAATAAAATGAAATCTGTAAAAACTTATAACAAAATAATATCTTAGACTCTTCAAATAAATAATTAAATATTGTTCTAAATATGAACTATTCTGTTCCAGCTTCAAGCTGCACTTACGCTTCTGCATTTTTCCTGCTATACTGCTCCGCTCTCTGCTCTGATCCCTGGCCTGTCTATCTGCAGTCTGCACTGCTCCCTGTCTGTGTCGCTCTTTGCTCTGATCTCTGGCCTGTCTGCACTGCCACTGCTGCTCCCTGTCTGCTCTGTGTCGCTCTCTCTCTCTGTTCTGCCTCTGATCCCTGACCTCTGGCCCTCTGCAGTCTGCACTCACTCTGCACTAATAATTACTGCTCCCACAGGCCACACAGCACCAGCGTGACTTCACTTCACTGAACTCAGGCCCTAGCCTAAACTCCGCCCATCTGCTCCGCAATTTGCTCTCAGTGAATGGGGGGCGGAGGCAGAGCAGAACAGCAGGGATTGATTGCCGGAGAGCCGTTTGGAACGAGCCGGCTCTTTGGGAGCCGAGCAGCCGAGCCAGAAAAGCCGATACTTAAAGAGCCGGAATTCCCATCACTAGACTGAGGCCCCGTTCACACTGCACGCGTTTCCAGCCGCGTTTTGGAAACGCGTGCAGGTGGCCAACACGCACGACATCAGACAGTGCATAGAGTGCACTGTCTGATGTTCACACTGCATGTGTTCCGGGGAAGCGGGAAAAAAGGGCGCAGGCCGCTAGTGGACAAAAAGGGCGCCGCCATTCACTCTCATAATAAATAACGTTTAATGGGCGCCGAGCAGGAAAAAAGGGCGCAGGAAATAAATAACATTTACAAACGGCGCCAGAAGATTTTTAATGATTTATTAGTGTGTTTGTGGTGATTTACGTTTATAAAATGCACCCGTGCCAAATAACGTTTATGAAAATACTAAACATATTTATCTTATTTAACTAATTAAAACATTATTTAAAGTTTTATCCCTTACTGTTTCGAAAACATTATTATTCACAAAATAAAGCGATCAGTACGTAACGTAAATTGCTAAATATTTTTTGCATCCACAATTAGTAAAACATTATTATCCACATAATAAAGGGGGGTCTTAGGTTTAGGCACCACCAGGGGGGTCTTAGGTTTAGGCACCAACAGGGGGGTCTTAGGTTTAGGCATCAACAGGGGGGTCTTAGGTTTAGGCACCAACAGGGGGGTCTTAGGTTTAGGCACCAACAGGGGGGTCTTAGGTTTAGGCACCAACAGGGGGGTCTTAGGTTTAGGCACCAACAGGGGGGTCTTAGGTTTAGGCACCAACAGGGGGGTCTTAGGTTTAGGCACCAACAGGGGGGTCTTAGGTTTAGGCACCAACAGAGGGGTCTTAGGTTTAGGCACCAACAGGCGGGTCTTAGGTTTAGGCACCAACAGGGGGATCTTAGGTTTAGGCACCAACAGGGGGGTCTTAGGTTTAGGCACCAACAGGGGGGTCTTAGGTTTAGGCACCAACAGGGGGGTCTAGGGGTTAGGGGTAGGCACAGGGAGGGTTACTTAGGCACCAACAGGGGGTTCTTAGGTTTAGGCACCAACAGGGGGGTCTTAGGTTTAGGCACCAACAGGGGGGTCTTAGGTTTAGGCACCAACAGGGGGGGTTAGGGGTAGGTACAGGGAGGGTTCTGTGTAAGAGTAGGCTTAGGTATAGTTTTAGTAAAATTTTAGTAATAATTACTAATGTTTTACAACACTTATTACGAACGTAGTTATATTTATATCATCGTTATAAAGAATATTTTCAGATTTTATTATAAGAACAAACCATAAATGAAGGTTATTCACAATAATATACAATTATAACAATTAAACATATATTATTGTTTTTTTAATAAACGTAATTATAAGTTTAACTTTTGAAACAGGGAAGATTAACGTTTTCACAATTTCCGATTTCATAAACATTATTTAATGATTTATAAATTTGTTAAACATTATTTGTAAACGAAATACAGCACACTATTTTTATAAACGCTATTAAAAATTAATTGTTAATTAGCGTTTACACTCCGCGCCCTTTTTGTCCAGGCGCCCTTTTTGTACGTACGCGTGTTCCGGACCTGTGCGGTCCGGGAACGCATGCTGCACGTATTTTTTGCAAAATCGCGTGGCTGTCCCATTCACTTTTCAGTGATGGAATCAGCCACGCAACGCACACAAACGCGGATGGCGTGCGTTCGCATGCGTTGCGTTCCGCACGCATGGCCGTCCGCGTTTGTGATGTGAACGGGGCCTGAGACTCAGTCTAGTGATGGGAATTTCGGCTCTTTAGAAAGCATCGACTCTTCTGGCTCGGCCGCTCGGCTCCCTTTAAAGAGCCGGCTCGTTCGGCTCCCAAACGGCTCTTCACTACCCGGACATTTCTAAAACCCGCCAGGACGCCCCGGACAGGTCGGAAAAAGTGGACCTGTCCGGGCAAAAGAGGACGTCTGGTCAGTCACCCTACTGTAGTGACATATAGTAGAATGCAGTAAGTTACTCAGGATACCCATTTTTATGGTAATTATCCTGGTTTCAGCATCATATGCAGCCAATGCCTCCCAGTGATGTTTAGCCTAGGCAGTTGAGCAATGGGGAATTCTCCTCCCAGTGCATTCTGGGAGACCAGGCATTATTTTCACTGACTTTGGAATTGAAAATAACCTTAAAGAATACAAGCTTTCCTCTCAGTGGCGTAACTAGAGGGGACAGGAAGCAGCGATTGCAGTAGGCCCCAGAGCTGTGGGGACCCTAACTACTAGCCTTCCTTTCCTCCTATACAGGGGACTATACTGCAGATCAGGTGTTTTGTGGCTACACTTGTTATAGGTGTGAGGATCATGATGGGCACACTTGTTTTATGACCCTTGTGAGATGGGCCCCCAGGCTGTGAAGGGCACCAAGGGGAAGCAAGGGAAGGGGTGTGAACAGTGAGTGTGTAGGGGGGGGGGTGCATCAAAGTTTTTCTGGGGGGCCCCATTATGAATTGTAGTAATGCGACTGTTTCCTCAGTAGAGGAGAGCCTCTAGATCAGTGGTCCTCAAACTAAGGCCATCGGGCTGAATGTGGCCCACCGAGGCTTTTTCACTGGCCCCCAAGCACAAATGTATAACTTATAGATGCGGCTCAATGTAGCTTTAAATATCAGCTGCCCACATATAGAATAGCAGTCTTTGGCCTCAATTCACTAAGATCATGCTGGAGATAATAAGGCAAGAGAAAACTTACCTCACACAGTGAGAGAGTTATCTTATCTCTTCATTCCTTAAGTTACCTCCTCTGTAGTTAAGTTACCTCCTCTGTAGTTCTTTTCACACACAGTTAATTAACAACCTGTCTTTAACTCTGGAGTTATTTTAAGGATTGGAGCATTAACTTAAAGACAGAAGAGTTAACTTTAGGTTTGCCTGAGGTAAAATGTTTCCTGAATACTACATGCCTTATAACCATGGTAACAACTCTAGAAACGTTATTAAAGGGAAGGTTCAGGGAAACGTGGAAAAAAATAAAAATCCATATCCACTTACCCGGGGCTTCCTCCAGCCCGTGGCAGGCAGGAGGTGCCCTCGCCGCCGCTCCAGAGGCTTCCGGTCGTCTTCGGTGGCCGACCCGACCTGGCCAGGCCGGCTGCCAGGTCGGGCTCTTCTGCGCTCCACGGACGGGCGCAGTACAGCCCGGAGGACGTCCGATGACATCAGCGCGCCCGCGTGGGACGCAGAAGAGCCCGACCGTGGAGCGCAGAAGAGCCCGACCTGGCAGCCGGCCTGGCCAGGTCGGATCGGCCACCGAAGACGACCGGAAGCCTCTGGAGCGGCGGCGAGGGCACCTCCTGCCTGCCACGGGCTGGAGGAAACCCCGGGTAAGTGGATATGGATTTTTATTTTTTTCCACGTTTCCCTGAACCTTTCCTTTAAAGACAGGAGATACGCTTAGTGAATTGAGGCCTTTGTCTTCAAAGTGCAATTAGAGAGATAAAGTATTAGAATCAAAATAACGGAATTATTGTGAATAGAAAATAGTTTTGTATAGTGTCATTTATAGTATATAATGGCCATTGTAAGCCATTGTATCTGTAAGTCGGAGGGAGTTTATATATAACTTGAATTGTGGTCCTTTTTTTTATGTGTGAACATTTTGTAGACATAAATAAAAATCTAAATATTAAAAAAAAGAATAGCAGTGCTGGCACCACCCACCCACATACTGTAGAAGCCAGCGAGCAGTCGTTTGCTGACTTCCAATCCAATTCTGCATCAGGTGACACTGCTGTCCAATTAGACGACAGGTTGTCACCTGGGTATGCTTCACTGTCTGGTGTACATACACGTTCTTCGGGCGCCGCATGACTGAATGGCTGCTGCTGGGAGGTCTCCTCTGGGCATGATTGGGGGAATCAATACTTCGATTTAATGCAATGTTTTTCAACATCATTTTATGTGTGTTCTGGCCCCCCAGCATCTGAAGTATGTTGACCTGGCCCTTGACCGAAAAAGTTTGGGGACCTCTGCACTAGATCAACCAGAGGCTTCCCTCATCCTCCTTCAGACCACCGCTAAACACCGGGGACCTCTGGAAAAAGCTGGACCTGAGCTGCTCTATGCTCCTGCAGGGATGAGGGGCATCCTTCGCACTGCAGCCGCACTCGTTCACGCATAGGAGCAACCTTCGACAAGCTTTTGTCAAATAGGCTAAGGGGATCCCAGCACTGGATCGTGGAGGCGAGGGATTGTCCAGATTCTTCCCTCTATTGAGCTAGGTATCTACAGCACGTTTTTCACTTCAGGTTTCCTAAAAGTAAATGTAAAGTGACAAAAAAAAAAGTCAGACTCAGATCCTTATTTACGGACAGGGCCAGGTCTAGACGTTCTGCTGCCTGAAGCAAACTTTGGAATATGCTGCTTCTATCAGATGTCACTGCTATTGATTGAGTGCAGTGATTGGCCCAAAGATGGTGCCATGAGGGGGTAGAGGGGGGTCATTAAATCATCAGCACCAGTTAGCAAAGGGAGCAGTGGGCATCTGTGATTGACCAGGCTGCTTCTCTTGCTCCCCTTGTTCCAGCACCATCATCCCCATTGTGTGTATTTGACCAACTTTTCGGCATGTGCATATCGACATGTTACATGTCTGTGTGCCCTTTGGAGGCTGTGGAAGCACTCAGTTTTCCAAAGTCGGGCGTCTCCAAACTGCGCATGCCTAAGCCCACTTATGCGCACACTCTCGCATGCGCAGCACAGAGCTGCACGTCTTCAGAAGCAAAAATCCATTCCTGCAAATTGCAATGATAGTCTATGAGATCTGCAGATCATCATACACACATGATTTAACTGACATTCATCTGCAGATCAGACAATCATCCGCAGATCTGAAAATCCATCCTGGTGGATCTGATCTGCAGATAAATGTCAGTTAAATCATGTGTGTATGATGATCTGCAGATCTCATAGACTATCATTGCAATTTGCAGGAATGGATTTTTGGCAGGAACAGATCTTTTGCAGCTACAGATCTTTTGAGTGTGTGCAGCATCTTTGTGTGCAGCATCTTGCAAAGATTTCTGTCTGATGGGGAGTTCAGCTCCATAGAATAGACTGTGTAGGTATGGCTCTCATATTACATGAAGGGTGGTAAGATAGGTCTGTGATCTTTCATTTTCCAAAGACTATAGTCTGATGTGTGTATGCACCTTAACCACTTTACCCCCGCCCGTACGAATTTCTACGTCCCTTTTTCCATCCTTTAACACCCAGGGATAGAGAAATACGTACTTTCCGCGCTCCCGCCGCTGCCCGTGCACCCGCTCGCTCTAGCGCGCACTCCCGCGGGTAAACACGCCGCCCGCCGCTGGCCCGGAGATCAATGATCGGGAAAATCCAATCCCGTTCGTTGATCTAAGCCCCGCAATGATCCGCTGCTTATCCGATAAGCAGCGCGATCATTGTGAAACCAGCCTCCTAGTACTTCCTCCAAGCGTCCGGAAGGAGGTCGCATAAAAAAAAAAAGTTACTGTTGCCATCTTGTGGCCAAATAGTAAAACTACACCGTAAAGCATTTTTAACATACAAATACATTACTTATACACAATAAATTAACTCATTACCTCCCACACTCCCCCTTTTTTTTTTGTAATTCAATTTTTTTTTTAAATTACATTTAAAAAAATATATAAATAGTTACCTTAGGGACTGAACTTTTTAAATATTTATGTCAGGAGGGTACAACACTGTTACTTTATAAACTATGGGCTTGTAATTAGGGATGGACGCAAAACTGAAAAAAAATGCACCTTTATTTCCAAATAAAATATTGGCGCCAAACATTGTGATAGGGACATAATTTAAACGGTTGTATAACCGGAACAAATGGGCAAATACATTTCATGGGTTTTAATTACAGTAGCATGCATTATTTAAAAACTATAATGGCCGAAAACTGAAAAATAATGATTTTTTTCCCCACATTTTTCCTATTTTCCCATTAAGACATATTTAGAATAAAATAATTCTTGGCATAATGTCCCACCTAAAGAAAGCCTAATTGGTGGCGGAAAAAAACAAGATATAATTCATTTAATTGTGATAAGTAATGATAAAGTTATAGACGAATGAATGGAAGGAGCGCTGAAAGGTGAAAATTGCTCTGGTGCTCAAGGGGTAAAACCCCTCAGTGGTGAAGTGTTTAAGAGACACAGGATCAGCAGGAGAGTCAGGCAACTGGTATTATTTTAAAAGGAAAAATCCATATCCTTCTCAGTTTAGGTTCCCTTTAAGAACTGACTGTCCACTCACTGCATGAAATATCCCTCCCTTGACAGGTACCATTGTAACAAGATATTCAGCGTTAATCAATTCACCTGTCAGTAGTTTGAATACTGCAGCTGATTGGTGTCTATCCATCCCAGTAAGTT
Organism: Hyperolius riggenbachi; assembly: GCF_040937935.1. Lineage (NCBI taxonomy): Eukaryota > Metazoa > Chordata > Amphibia > Anura > Hyperoliidae > Hyperolius > Hyperolius riggenbachi. Next base: position 62,988,162 of record NC_090646.1, read on the forward strand.
TGCTTTCTATCATAATGGAGCTTTCATCCCCAACATCTTTATTTAGCTGCAAATAATCACACCTTGTAGCGCAGCTGACATTAATCACTTATTGCAGCAAATCTAAATAATGTTAATTATCTAAGTGGCATAACTGAGGCCATTTTTAATTGGACTTATTTGGTTTACCTTTGCTGCTCTTTCCATCTCATACTCAGCAGGATCGTTCACGGCGACAGGCAGGGCGAAGTACGAGTGATGAATGTGTATGTTTGCACACGGTAATTGAAACGAATAATGGAAATTGTAATAAATAATGTTAGAGAAGAGAGTCATAACTATTAGCAGGAGAGGGGAGAACATTAAGTGTGCAGTGGAAAGTTAAAATGGAACCCCGTGCAATCTTTTTTTTTTGGCAAAGTACATTTCACATACTGGTACTTTTCCGTTAGCCGGGCGCATCCACTAGGTGGCGATAAAATTCCACCACAATGACATCTTTCCCTACTATCCATGGCGGCCTGGAGGGGGAACAGTAATTAACGCCACCTAGTGGATGCGCTCGGCTAACGGAAAAGTACCCTCATACTTATCCCCCTCAAGCAAAAGTCTGAAGGATACTACGAGTAGTGCTGCTCATACCTCGTAACTGCATCCTCGTTGCTACTAATAATCAACATGTAAATGAGTTTGGGATGCCCGAGGCAGCCGAGGGGGGTTAACTTACCCAGACACAAATGCGCTCCATTCGCGTCCCACCTTCCGGGTTGAAGAAGGAAGCGTGGTAGTGACGTGGGGTGCAAATGGAGCGCATTGGCGTTTGGGTTCGTTACATCACTTCCCCCCACCCCCGTCAGCCCAAACTTATTTTAATTTCAATTATGAGTAGCTGCGAAGACGTAGCTACTTGGTATGAGCAACACTAACCACAAGTTTCCAAAGGACCACTTAGATGGGATTTTGCTGTCCAAGTTTGTGATTTAGGGGGGTGAGGTGCAATGGGCTAACAATTTAGTAGGGAGGTTTAAAGTCGACCCAAACTCTGGCACAGCACAAAATGAAAAGTCATTATTCCACATCTACCGTGTTTCCTTAAAACAAGACAGTGACTTATATTCTTTTTTTTTTGCTCCAGAATATGTGCTAGGGCTTATTTTCAGAGGGTGTCTTTCATGTCTATGAAGTGGTGCTTTAACCCTGCACAGATGCTTTGCTTTGGATGCCCCAACTGCAGCTTACCGGTACTGGTAGATTGCCTCAGGGTGAAGGAGCAGAGTGGATGGCCAGCTTCAGCAGGACCGGTACCTGATTTGGTTGTGCATAATGATGATGACGCATCAGGAACAGGGCCGTTTCTAGACTTTTTTTCTGCCTGAGGCAAACTTATGAGGATAGATTAGCCAGGTAGGTCTCCCTAGTACAGGTTAGTCAAGTAGGTTCCCCCCCTAAAGGTTAACCAGGTGGGTGCCCCTGTATAGGTAGCCAGGTAGGTTTAACCAGTATAGATAGGCTGGTAGGTTATCAAAGTATAGGTTAGCAGGGTAGGTTCCTTCAGTATAAGTTAGCCAGGTAGGTTCCCACAGTATAGGTTAGCCAGGTAGGTTCCTCCAGTATAAGTTAGCCAGGTAGGTTCCCACAGTATAGGTTAGCCAGGTAGGTTCCTCCAGTATAAGTTAGCCAGGTAGGTTCCCACAGTATAAGTTAGCCAGGTAGGTTCCCACAGTATAAGTTAGCCAGGTAGGTTCCCACAATATAGGTTAGCCAGGTAGGTTCCTCCAGTATATGTTAGCCAGGTAGGTTCCTCCAGTATATGTTAGCCAGGTAGGTTCCCACAGTATAAGTTAGCCAGGTAGGTTCCCACAATATAGGTTAGCCAGGTGGGTCCCCCTGTATAGGTAGCCAGGTAGGTTTAACTAGTATAGATAGGCTGGTAGGTTACCCAAGTATAGGTTAGCAAGGTAGGTTCCTACAGTATAAGTTAGCCAGGCAGGTTCCCACAGTATAGGTTAGCCAGGTAGGTTCCTCCAGTATAAGTTAGCCAGGTAGGTTCCCACAGTATAAGTTAGCCAGGCAGGTTCCCACAGTATAGGTTAGCCAGGTAGGTTCCTCCAGTATAAGTTAGCCAGGTAGGTTCCCACAGTATAGGCTACCCAGGTAGGTTCCCCAAGTATAGCCAGCCTCCTGCCCCCCCACCCCTTTCCGGCCAATGCTTGTTTACCTTCTTCACACGTGGTGGCCGCCTGCTGCAGCACAGTCTTGATGGGTCCCCTACGCCATAGCTAAGGATATTGAAATATGATAACAGAGGCGCCAAGCAGAATAAAATTAGTTAAAATTGTTAAAAAGGGGGAAGTGGGTGGACTCACCTCCCTTCTGAAAAAAATGGCCGGACAATGGACAGGTTACTTACAGTCTAAAGTAACATTTATTAGTAACTCCAAAAGTGCAACGCGTTTCACGGGTAACAGTCCCGCTTCTTCAGGCAAACGATTATTTGGAGGGTGCAAAATCAGGTCATGAACCAGGTAGAGCGCCTCTGGTTCATGACCTGATTTTGCACCCTCCAAATAATCGTTTGCCTGAAGAAGCGGGACTGTTACCCGTGAAACGCGTTGCACTTTTGGAGTTACTAATAAATGTTACTTTAGACTGTAAGTAACCTGTCCATTGTCCGGCCATTTTTTTCAGAAGGGAGGTGAGTCCACCCACTTCCCCCTTTTTAACAATTTTAACTAATTTTATTCTGCTTGGCGCCTCTGTTATCATATTTCAATATCATCTAGTCCACCCTTGGTGGAGGGGTGTATCCCCATTTTCTCCTATCTACAGAGAGCGACTTTTTAACCTGAGCGGGGTCAGGTTACAATTCTCCCCGCCGGCCTTTCCAGTGGTTGCCTTTGTGGCGACCCACCCTTGTGAGTATAATCATCTCATGTATTCACAACAGACCTCTCCATATTAACATACTGCACCATATTGGGCTCTCGGTTTCTCCCCCATTTTCAAGCCATAGCTAAGGAGCTTGGGGCCCCTGTGTGAGTTTTACATGGGGCCCCATGAACTCTTCTGATGTGAAACCCCAAAACCTACCAAGGACAGCTGCAGTGTCAGAGAGGTGTAATCAGAGTAAGGGAATAGTTAGTTAAGAGCACTGACTATTCAATACACATTCTGAGGTGTTTATTACCAGTACAGCACCAATGAAAAGCTAATAAGCTGGATGAAGGAGGCCCCCTAGTGAGCCCCTCTGGTCCAGGGGCCCTGGTGTGATCGCTATATGCATCCCCTAAGTCTACACCACAGTCTAGACTGCAAATCAGCGGTGAAGTGTGAAGAGAGAAGAGCGATTCCCCTAGCACCGCGTATACCGGAATTTCCGTGTCACATGGTTACACCTGATTGATCTGCCCACCAGCTGAATCCAGAGAGGAAGGAAAGGAAACCCGAAGGAAGGAAGCTTTTCTGCAGAGATGAGGATATTTAGCCCACAAAATTGGTACTCTATCCACCACTTTACTTCTATACAGTGTTTACAGACATAGGTTAAGGTGAAATTGAGCCCTTGGCAAGCAACAAGTTTGGGTCCACCCTTGATGGCCAACTGGCGTTTTAGGTAAGCTTTATGGGGTGCTAGCATAATCCAAGCCCCTAGACTATCTCTGGACCCTAGGCACCTGCCTACGTTGCCTTGTGGATGATCTGGCTCCTGACTGTTTATAGTAACTTAGCATCCCAATGGCAGTTAGGCTTTGGCTTTTTCAATTGTACATTTAGTTGGGCTCTAAAGGACAGAGTAATATAAGTACACTCTTAAGTAGGGCCATTTCTGGATACTTTGGCGCCCCAGACTAGTGATGGGCGAACACCTGGATGTTCGGGTTCGGGAAAGTTCGCCGAACATGGCCGAGATGTTCGGCATGTTCGGGCCGAACCCCGAACTTTCCGAACATCCAGCTTTTGGGGGCCATATGGGGTCGCAGGCATAAGGGGGGAGCATGCCCCGATCGCGGGGGGGGTCGGAAATTCCCCCCACCCCCTCCGCTAGCGCTCCCCCCTCTGCCCGCTTCCCCATACAAAAGTTTAAGCAAAGTACCTGTAGTGGATGGCCTGGCAGTGGGCGGCACTGTGGAGTGAGGAGGAGGAGTCCGGAGAGTGACGAGTTGAGGGAGGCCGGGCAGCGGGCGGTTCAGCGGAAGTACCCTTGTGGTACTTCCGCCCTTTCTCTGACCTCACGCCCGCTGCCCGGCCTCCCTCAACTCGTCACTCTCCGGACTCCTCCTCCTCACTCCACAGTGCCGCCCACTGCCAGGCCATCCACTACAGGTACTTTGCTTAAACTTTTGTATGGGGAAGCGGGCAGAGGGGGGAGCGCTAGCGGAGGGGGTGGGGGGAATTTCCGACCCCCCCCGCGATCGGGGCATGCTCCCCCCTTATGCCTGCGACCCCATAGGGGGGCAGTATTCGGCCGAACAGGTTCGGCCCTGTTCGGCGGCCATTAGAAGTTCGGGGCGAACCCGAACTTAAAAGGCCGAACACCATCAGGTGTTCGGCCGAACGCGAACATCACCCGAACAGGGTGATGTTCTGCAGAACCCGAACAGTGGCGAACACTGTTCGCCCAACACTACCCCAGACAAGGCACCTTTTTGTTTTTTCTCTCCTTCCCTTTCCATGTGTTGTGGAAAGGAAGATCATAGCCTATATTCATTTGTTTGCAAGGCATCGATAACAAACTGTTATAAACAAAAACCCTTCCTATAGTTATGTGGGGTGTATAGCCACTTTGTAAAAACATTATTATGTTTAGGTATAGCCTGGGTCTGTACAGGTCAGAATATTGTTGTGGACATTCAGAAGGGTTGCAACAATCGATATAGATCAAATCTAAAACAATGACAGCTTAATTAGTACATAAATATAATTTGTCATATCATTGTTATGCTATGCGGGCCCCCTTTGTTATGCTATTCAGCAAGCATATCCCATTTAGGCATTCAAGGTACCATGTATGTCTTTACTAATAATACTAGCAGTTGTGTATAGGAATGCCATAAAGCACAGTGTGCTAAGAGTAGCTCTGTGGTGCCTCTGCTACAGCAGGAGTCACTCCAGACATCTGCCTGGTTTGCCTATGCCTAAAAACAGCCCTTCTCTTAAAGTGGATCCGAGATGAAAAACTAACTATAACAAGTAACTTGTCTATATATCTTATCTAAAGTTTAGATAGCTTACACAACAAAACTAGCTGCAAACCGCTTTAATAGAATACGATTCTTTCTTCTTGTGATACAATGACAGCAGCCATGTTGTCTGTAAACATTACACAGAGGCAGGCGTATCTGTATCTTGAGCAAAAAAAAACCTAATCCCCCCTCCTCCTCCCTCTTCCCCTCTGCCTCTGAAATCTCTGGCTAGTAATACCTCCCCCTCCTCCTGCCCAGACTGAGCTCCCATGAGTTCTTGCTACTGTCTGAAAGTGCCTTGGCTCTCTGGCTCTCTGAAAACCTGTGGGCGTGGCTTGATTAGTTTATAGGGAATTACAGTATTAAAACAAAAACAAAAAAGTATTTGACTTGAGGAATGCCCTATAAACAATAGTAAAGGAACCCAATTATGCAATGTGTAAAAGTTCATCTCGGATCCACTTTAAAGTACCACTATCGCAAAACAATAAAGAAAAAAGTAGGCAGTTAAAATCCGACAGAATTGACAGGATTTGTGCCAGTCCATCTCTTCATGGAGGATTCGTAGGGTTTTATTTGTTTTCAACAGCATTTCCTGAACAGCAGTTGCAAAATCTAACTGACAAAATAGTTGATTTGGGAGGCTGACTGGTATCTTACTATTTTGGCAATTAAACTGCTGTTCAGGAAATGCTGTTGAAAACAAAGAAAATCATGAGAATCCCCCATGAGGAGATGGACTGGCCCAAAACCTGTCAGTTCTGTTAGATTTTAACTGCCTACTTTTTTTTTTTTTACGAGAGTGGTCCTTTAAAGAGGAACTCCAGTGAAAATAATGTAATAAAAAAGTGCTTCATTTTTACAATAATTATGTATAAATGATTTAGTCAGTGTTTTCCCATTGTAAAATATTTCCTCTCCCTGATTTACATTCTTACATTTACCACATGGTGACATTTTTACTGCTGGCAGGTGATGTCAGAGGAAGGAGATGCTGCATGCTTTTTTGGCAGTTGGACCCAGCTGTAAGCAGCTGTTATTTCCTACAATGCAATGAGGTTCACAGACAGTACCATGATCCTGACATCCCACTGTGGGAGGGTTTTCACCACACTATCAACCATACGGAGCTCCCTGATGATCCGTTTGTGAAAAGGAAAAGATTTCTCATGGGAAAGGGGGTATCAGCTACTGATTGGGATGAAGTTCAATTCTTGGTCACGGTTTCTCTTTAAGCCTCTTTAGTGTAGCTGAGTGGTGAACATGAACACAGTATCAGTGTATATTTTCATTACAAGGTCAGGTTAAACTAAAAAAGTAGTGAAGAAGGATGTGTGGGCCTTTTAGAAAACGGTCACATCGTAAGCATAAGCCCTGCTCCATAAACATTGACATTAGGAAGAAAAAAACACATACACATGTCAAGGGAATGCAATTCCGGCTTTTATTCGCTGCTCTGGTAATAATGGGCTTCCAAAAGCATTTAGGAAATGAAAGGGCATTCTTATCTGCAATTGTGTTTGAACTGTCAGTTGACTGTCACTTCTAATAGCCGACATTAGGGATACAGCGGCGGCCCAATGTGGTCATCGGCTTATTAGTATATGCATAAGCGTCTATTAAATCGCAGCAAATTTTTATCCTGAAATATCCTTTCCCTTCACATTGCGTTATGCTTGGCTTGCATGAAGCAGGTTAAATTATTTGTGTCAAACCAGCCTGCGGTGGTGTTAACGCACGGACATACAATACGCAAAGAGTATCATTACTCTGTCACCCGGGGAGGGCGAAGGGGGGGAGAATAGAAGTTTGCTGCAGAAGGACAAAAATGAGCCGCAAGGTGAACATTTCTGCTTATGAGAGAGTGTCACTGACAATTATTCGAAAGACGTTTGCGGTTATTTGTTGGAATAAGCACTCAATGTACAAACTTTCCAGCAATGAGGTCTCCTCAATTGTGAAACCTGCTTCCGGGGCCGTTTCTAGACTTTTTGTCAATCCAGGCAAGAAGTCCTGTGTCATCATCCCCCCCCCCCCAAAAAGCACCTCATGTGCACACAATAGAGAACATGAACCATGTGCCGTATAATGCAAAGGCGTAGCAATAGCCATAGCAGCTGCTATGGGGCCCTGGAGCATAGGGGGCCCAGGCGATACTTGATGTATTCACTATTTACGTTCTTGTGTTCCTCCACCCTCTGACTTTGTCTCAATGCCCATGGACTATGTGCAGTGTAGATTGCATGAGAATGTCAAGTGCCCAACCAACTCATATCCATAGGGTGGGGGCAGGTGGCATTGCTCAAGCGTGACTATATCTGATCTGAGGGTCCCATGAAAGCTTTGCTATGGGGCCTCATAAACACTAGCTACGCCACTGGGTGAATGCTTAATACAAGGAGACCCCGAGATACAAATAACCCGCTGATCCTGTTGCATTTTGTTGCACACGCCCTTCCTGCACTCCCCCAGCTTAGTGTGTAAATGCAGAGTACATTGCAGCATAAGCTGTGCTTTCACCTTTCAGCTGGAGTCCAGTGCTGTGCCTCCACCTGTCCGCTAGTCGCTGGGCCATGTAGCACGATTACACACTACATGAGGAGAGTGAGGAGCCAGAACTGAAGGGAGCAGGAGACAGACAGGATGGTTGCAAAGGCACAGCACAGGCACAGCACTGAAGTCCAGTGGGGAGGTGAAAGCACAGCTTCTGCTACGCTATACTCTGCAAAGCTGCTGCTCCTCAGAACACCGAACTTCCTGCTGTTGGACGCAGCAGAAGCAGGTGGTAGGGCACCCGTGGCACTTCAGGACCAATGGCACTTCAGGCAGTGGCCTGTAATGACTATGCCTAAAAACGACCCTGTCTGTGACCTCAACTTGGTCAGCAGCACCTGCATCAATTTCATTTATTCTCTTTGAGAACCCATAGGTGAATATTAATTGATTTTAGCCCCAGTCACCCAGTGACCAACTGTGAAAATGGAGCCAGAGGGCTTTAAAGGGATACTGTAGGGGAGTCGGGGGGAAATGAGCTGAACTTACCCGGGGCTTCTAATGGTTCCCCGCAGACATCCTGTGCCCGCGCAGCCACTCACCGATGCTCCGGCCCCACCTCCAGTTCACTCCTGGAATTTCAGACATTAAAGTCTGAAAACCACTGTGCCTACATTGCCGAGTCCTCGCTCCCGCTGATGTCACCAGGAGCGTACTGCACTGCAGTATGGTCTGTGTCTGCGCAGTACACTCCTGGTGACATCAGCGGGATCGAGGAAACGGCAACGCAGGTGCAGTAGTTTTCAGACTTTAAAGTCTGAAATTCCAGAAGTGAGCCGAAGGCGGGGCCGGAACATTGGGGAGTGGCTGCGCCAACACAGGATGTCTGCGGGGGACCATTAGAAGCCCCAGGTAAGTTCAACTCATTTTCCCCCGACACCCTACAGTATTCCTTTAATACTGTAAGAATATCAGCTTTTTCCATTCTCCCATCAAAGTCAGTGGATACATCTTCTTGCCAGTTTGTGGCTCTGCCCACTTTTTTAAAGCTTAAAAATGTGGCTATTTTTTCCAGGTTGATGTGACAGAGTTTGACGAGTTTAGCTGCAGAGCTGAATGAGTGGGGGGAGCTTGAAATTTTCCAATGAAAAAGTGAGGTTTTCAGTAGGCCAATCCAGGGGCACGAAGGGTGGGAGCACTTACAGTTAAAAAAAAAAAAAAAAAGGGACAAGCAACCTACAGCACTGTGGGCCTCAGTGGTGTGCAAAGGTTTATAACTACTTCTAAAAGTGGAGGAGGAGGAGACACAAATAGAAAATAAATACATTTTTATTGGCTGTTTTCAGCTCTGCCCACTTTTGAGCATCCCCTAAAAATTCACATTTTTATTCAGATTGACATCAAGAACATTTTGCCCAAATTTGTAAGAATGGCAGTGATTCGACCATTTTTCCAGTTAAAGTCAATGGGGATTGGAGAAAAAATCGACTTGGAAATTGTCATAGATTGATATAAGTGTACAGCAAATAAATATTTACAGTCAACATTTGAATGGCAGAACAAGCACTTTTGGACAGGTCCCCTGGACCCCCAATTCATGTGAAAAAGTATTTTTTATGCCACTTAATTTTAGCCCTCAGGGACCAGGGTATTTATTTCCGGATACAATTTTCACCATGTTTCACGTGTTTGCTGCAAATTCTTGTCTCCAAAGCCAATTTTCGCAGTACTTAAAACAGTGTAATTTACAATTTTTGTGATTTTACTCGGGAACTGCCAAATTCTGATGTGAAAATCAGAACTGTTCCGATTCCAAGAGCTCATCTCTAATCATATGTTATAATACATATAAATCATAATTATCTAGCTCATAGTTCCCCAGCCCTGTCCTCAAGGCCCACCAACAGTACATGTTTTGCAGAAAACCACACACAATCACAGGTGAGGTCAATAGTGTCTCAACAGAGCTGATTAACCACCTCTGTGGATGTCCACAAAACATGCACTGTTGGTGGGCCTTGAGGACAGGGTTGGGGCAGATCAGTGAAAAATGGAGCACAGCGCCTATGCATAAAAATGGCGCTGCATTAAAAAGATACGCTATTTATCGTTAGTACTGCATAATAATGGTACACAGGGAAAAAAGAAGAAAAAAACGGCGCACAGTAACGTTATTTATCAATAGCGCCCTACAAAAGCCAAACTGCAGATGTTATTTAACTGAAAAACGGTGAATGGATTTAATGTAACACTGTCAAGGTTAGGGTTAGGCACCACCAGGGGAGATTTAGGGTTAGGCACCACCAGGGGAGATTTAGGGTTAGGCACCACCAGGGGAGATTTAGGGTTAGGCACCACCAGGGGGGGGTCTTAGGGTTAGGCACCACCAGGGGAGATTTAGGGTTAGGCACCACCAGGGAGTCTTAGGGTTAGGCACCACCAGGGAGGTCTTAGTGTTAGGCACCACCAGGGGGTCTTAGGGTTAAGCACCAACAGGGAGGTCTTAGAATTAGACACCACCAGGGGGGTGGTTAGGGTTAGGCACCAACAGGGGGGGTCTATGAGTTAGGGATAGGTAAAGAGAGTGTTCTGTGTGAAAGTAGGGTTAGGTGTACCTTTTATATCACCGCTTTTTACAACGATAAATAACGATACAATGTTAACGTTAATTTTCAATAAAATAAACAGAGCTAAATAACGATAAGGCTTTAACGTTGATTAGCGATATAAGCGACAAACGGATTAGCGGCAACACCATGCTCCATTATTCGCAGGCGCCATTTTCAGACACATCCGGGTTGGGGAACACTAATCTAGCTGACAACCACACAAATTTATTTCAAACCAGAATTTGCACTTCATCAGCCCTATCAGGATCAGTGGGAATACATCATTCAGGGCTGATGGATCAAAATCTTGATAAAGAAATTAGGTAAAATCAAAATAAACAAACAGAAAAAAAAACAGCTTTTAGCTGTTAAAAATAAACAAGAATTGTAAGTGAATCCTTTGGGGAGCTGTTCATCCTATCACATCACATTTCTTTGAACCTGTCTTCGTAAATTAGCCCACTATTCCTCAAGTATAGAAAAGAGAATGTTCACATTTATTATAGAAACCAGATTCCCTCTTTCACACTCAGTAGTGTAACTACAAATCATGGGGCCAACCAGCAAAACTTTGATGGGACCTGTCCAATGTTAACAATTGTTCCCTTGTCACCCCTCCGTAACCCTCACAGACTGGGGGCACTTCTTAAAAGGGTTACAAAACAAATGCAGTCATCAGGATCTTCACACCCATAACATGTATCCACAAAAACACCTGATCTGGAGTATCGGAGGGAAATTAGGTTAGTAGACGTGGTCCCCACACATTCCTCTGCACCCTGCGGCTAGGGCAGGGGCAGATCAGTGCTGGTCGTAATGGAAAAATCTACGCTTACGGATCATTACGCGTAATTTTATGCTATTACGCATTACGCAATTACGGTTACGGCGTAGGAAATTATCTACGGTTCATCACTGTAGTTATGCGTTAACTTACGCAGTTACGTGTAAGGATACCGTAATGTAGGTGCTTACACTACGATGTTACGCGTAGTGCCGTAATACCCATTAATGCGTATTTTTGATGCATACGGACGATGTGTATGCAATAGCCGTCAATGTGACAGCTATTGCGTACACGTCATTCGTATGCGTCAAAACGTACGCTTATATACTGAAGGGCGGGAGAAGATCCTATTGGTTGCTTAGGATGTTGGCTGATTGACTACTCTTAGAAAAGGGGAGTTTTTACGTTAGTAAATACGCGTAAAATTACGCGTAAGTCTTGGTAAAATTACGCATACCTAGCAATTATGGTAGACAGTGTAATTATGATACCACTTAACTCCTTACGCGTAAATAATTACGCGTAAGACCGTAAGTTACGCGTAGCGCTTACGCGTAAATTTACATTGAATTATGATGCGTAATTACGCTCATGCGTTATTTCGGCTCAGCACTGGGGCAGATCCCCTGTTCACACTCAAACCTACACTGTACACAAGACAGCTGCAATCTAATACATTCCCATGGGCAAAAAACAACAACCAAACATTGGCATCAATTTACAAACACAAGGACCAGTGTGTCTCTCGTTCAAGTCATCTGTTTGAAAAAAAACCCGTCAGTCTCTTGGGCCCCCCCTCAACAGTGTTGATTTATCAGGTTATTGGGGCGTGATTGACTTCAGGTATAGAAGCCTCAAGTCCTCAGATAAGTCAGGAAAAAAACCAACAGTAAATCAGGCTTTTTACATAAGGGTTGCGGGAGTAATTGGTGTAACGTTTCTCCTCAGAATGACCTCAATTTCCATAGTTTAGAATTTCAATTCTTCGGTTTAGAATACTAATTTATTCACTGTGGGAAATGTACAAGAGGCGATTCCTCGGGATGCAGCTCCTTGTAGAACAAGATCATCAGAGCAATTAATTTAAGAAGAATAGAATTCCTGCCAAATATTCTGCAGAACCTTTCATAGACCTGTACCGGGCGAAAAGGGTGGGAAATACATCATCGGCATATGGCCTGTGCCCTCTTGTGGCTGGATTAGCCAGATGGTAACCAAAAATTAAAACAGATGTTTATGGGTAATTCTGATTATAAAGTAAATTTTCTTTTGTTATTCAAAATATTGTCTTTATTTGATAAAAAGCAAAACAAAAATAACATGAAATGATCACAATGTTGGCACATCTGTCACAACTAGTTTAATCTCAATCCATTCTTGTAAACCAGCCAAAATAAAAGAATGGTAAATAGACTTCACCTCCTGTTGAATATATCTATACAAACTACTTTATTTCATACCATGATTCCATAGTAAATCCATTTAAAAACAAATATAGGGCATTCTTTCCATGATCAATAATCAAAATGATAATATCTCAGAGGTTCAAATTAATCACATCAGAGGCTCAGCAGTGGCGTAATTAGAAATCATGACCCCCCCCCCCCCCAAAAAAAAAATAGTCAGGCTGCATAACTAATGCAGCCTGATTGGCTGAAGCCTCTTTCCCTCCCGTTTTCCCCTCTCTCACCTCTGTTCCTCTCTGATTGGCCAATATTTCTCATGCTGAGAAGCTGGTTGGGACTCAGTGTTTGAAGACTGGGAGGAGGGCAGGCAATGATACACTGACAGAGTAAGGGAGGAAATTACTGAATGTCAGGTTTGGCTTCAAGATAGACACAGTCAAAATGGAAAATCTTAAGAAGAATTTTCTGTTTTTTTTATTATAGAACAACCACTAAAATCAAAATGTGGAAAGTGCAATAGATATGTTATGTTAGTAGAGCTAGTATTTATCTTCTGAATAACAAAAGACTATTCGATGAAACAGCATATAGGCTAACTAAGGTGCATTAATAGAGAGGTGTGTAAGGGGTGGTGAATACTACACCGGATGCAGCAAGTGAAGTGTTGTTACATCCAAAAGTAGCAATAGAAAGTCAGACCGGATGTCTGGGGATATCCCTTAGATCAACTTACACATATCACAGGTTCAGGTGTCCACCTCCTCAGGAGCTCAGTTCGAATTTACTGTAGAACAGTGTTTCTCAGCATTTTATTGGTATGCTCTACTTTAAAAACCCTTTTCTCACCAAGTACCCTCTTGCATAGTAAACATTATCACAAGTACCCCTGGACAAATATATATTTAATCGTAGTGCAATATAATTGGTTCTAAACAATTTCCAAGCATTTACTATTGCTTTTAATCAGCTAAAATACTAATTTGGTGTTGTTTAAATAAGATTTGTCATTTTCTAAAACTCTAAATGTGTTATTCTTGGTGAAGTATATCAAGCCCGAGTACCCCCTGGAACCATCAGAAGTACCCACACGTTGAGAACCTAGGCTGTAGAACATGGAGGGGAGTGAGGCCACAAGTAAAATATGACAATATTGTTGAATATGGACCAAGTACAGGAATGGAGGGGTGTAAGACAATAGGCGAAACCTTTGGACAATCCCAGATTCTACCCTCTGCCAAGGTAAGTATCTAAGTTTTGTTTTTGTTTTTTGTTTTTTTTTCTCATTTCAGGTGTGCTTTAACCAGTTCCCCTCCCCCGGGACGAGTAACTACGTCCCTGCAAAATGCCATAACTCTGTGCAGGGACGTAGCTACTACGTCCCCCCCGCCGCGCCCCCCCGCTCGCCCCCCGGCACTCGGTACCGCCGCTCATTACCGCCGATCGCCCGCCACTAGATCAATGAATGGGAAAACAAATCCCATTCATTGATCTAATTCCCCGTGTGAATGGCTGCAGCCGTCTATACAGACGGCTCAGCCATAAATGAATCCCATGCGCGTAGTGCTTCCGTTTCCGTACAAACAGTACGGAGCTGAAGTCACTACTGAGGACATCTTGTGGCCAAATTGTAATATTACATCCCCTTTTTTTTCAGTTTATTATCCCTAGTTACCTTTTTTATTATTATTATTAACCCCTGACCTCCCACACTCCCCTCAAGTTACCATTTTTTTATTTTTTTATTTATTTTTTAATAAAAAAAAAATTACAAAAAAAAAAAATACATAAATAGTTACCTTAGGGACTGAACTTTTTTAATATGTATACAAAAACTGTATACTACAATTACTTTATAAATTATGGGCCTGTAATTGGGGATAGACGCAAAACTTAAAAAATGCACCTTTATTTCCAAATGAAATATTGGCGCCATACATTGTACTAGGGAAAAATTTTAAACGTTGCAATAACCGATACAAACAGGAAAATAAAATGTGTGGGTTTTAATTACGGTAGCATGTTTTATTTTGAAAATAAAATGGCTGAAAACTGAGAAATGTTTTTTTTAAATTTTTTTCTTATTATTCTTATTAAAACTGAGTTAGAAGAAAATAATTCTTAGCAAAAAGTACCCCCCAAAGAAAGCCTATACAGTGGCAAAAAAAACAAGATATAGATTGTTTCGCTGTAATAAGTAGTAATAAAGTTATAGGTGAATGAATGGAAGGAGCGCTGACGGGTGAAAATTGCTCTGGTTTTTTGAGAGGAAAACCCCTTTGAGGTGAAGAGGTTAAACGACTTAGATACAGAGGCTGCAAACAAGATGGTAAGAAGATGATGATTTCAAGTAACTTAGAGGACCCCCAGCAGCCCGAAGAGGTGGCAAATTAAGACTTAGGTCCCAGAAAATAAATTCATGCATGCGTTCCCGAAGCACAGCATGTGTGTTGTGGCATGTGCGGATGTCAGAGGCCACAACACAATAGAACCCAACGGGAAATGATATGTGTTATGTGACAAAATACCCATCCACGCTACTCCATCATTCCATACACCCCCATTTTCATCCCGCGTATGAAACACTGTGCTGTCAAGTAACAGAAAGGAGTTGTCCCCGCCAGGATGAAGACTGGTGCACCGACTGACAGAAGAGCATGTCAGCTGCACAGTTAATTCCTTTTTTTGTGTAGTGCTTTTCTCCTGCTGGACTCAAAGAGGGTGAGGCAGCCACTAGAGTGCACTGATAGGAAGTCTAGCAGTGTTAGGGAGTCTTGTCCAAAGAACTCCTTACTGAATAGGTGCTGGCTTACAGAATAGGAAGAGCCGAGATTGTAACCCTGGTCTCCTACATCAGAGCCCTTAACCATTACACCAGTGGTGCTCAGCAGAGCTCGAATATTCGAGTAGCTCGAATATTCGAGCTCTTTTTCAGCTATTCGAGCTCGGTATTCGAGCTCCGAATAGCTGGAGCTATTCGAATGGGCTATTCGAGTGAACTCGAATAGCCCATTCACTATTCGAGCTAATCGAGCAAACAGCGCTATTCGAGCTCGAATACCGAGCTCGAATAGCGTCATAGCCCAGATTGATGTCCTTAGAGCCAATCAGAGGGCTCCCAGGCCCTCTGACGGCAGCCAATCACAGAGGGGGACCCTGGCCAGCCCCTACCCTATAAATAGCGGCCGCCATGTTCCGTTTCTCCGTCCTTGCCTGACTTTGCACAGAGAGAGATCTGCTCCTTTGTGCGTTGGCTTAGCAAGAGCTTTATTGTGGTCATTTACCAAGCGTTTTTGCTCACATACACCTCCTATATACACCTATATTGTTGTTAGTTAGATAGACATTGTATTTTAGTTAGTAGCTTTTGTGTTACATAGAGAGAGACAGCTGCTGCAGGCTTACAGCTTTAGGCCTCAGGGCCTGCCTGTGTGGGCAGCTGTTCTCTCCTGTCCTCTGTTTATTTCTTATCTATACCAGTATTTCTGCTGTCCTTTACTACTGATTGATTGTATTTTGTATTGTAGTTATATACTGTAACTGTACTAGGACACTCACTGTCACTGTTCATAGGCTAGCTCCTGCGTGTGCGTGCACTCACTGTCTGTGTACTGTACACACACTCTATTTCCTTCTGAATAGTTATATACTGTAACTGTACTAGGACACTCGCTGTCACTGTTCATAGGCTAGCTCCTGCATGTGCGTGCACTCACTGTCTGTGTACTGTACACACACTCTATTTCCTTCTGAATAGTTATATACTGTAACTGTACTAGGACACTCACTGTCACTGTTCATAGGCTAGCTCCTGCGTGTGCGTGCACTCACTGTCTGTGTACTGTACACACACTCTATTTCCTTCTGATTACTGATTGATTATTGTAATTTCTAGTTGTACTTACTGTTACTACTTACTGTACTAGTAGGGACACTCAGTCACTGTTCATAGGCTAGCTCCTGCGTGTGCGTGCACTCACTCACTGTCTGTGTACACATACTCTATTTCTTTGTGATTATTACTACTGATTATTGTAACTTCTAGTTGTACTTCCTGACTGTTACTACTTACTTACTGTACTAGACACTCACTCAGTCACTGTTCATAGGCTAGCTCCTGCGCGTCTTTGCGCGTGCGTGCACTCACTGTCTGTAGTGTACACACACTCTATTTCCTTGTGATTACTACTGATTATTGTAACTGCTAGTTGTACTTCCTGACTGTTACTACTTACTTACTGTAGTAGGGACACTCACTCAGTCACTGTTCATAGGCTAGCTCCTGCGCGTGTTTGCGCGTGCGTGCACTCACTGTCTGTAGTGTACACACACTCTATTTCCTTGTGATTATTACTACTGATTATTGTAACTTCTAGTTGTACTTCCTGACTGTTACTACTTACTTACTGTACTAGACACTCACTCAGTCACCTCGCCCACCAACCCACTCCATTAAAGTACCCCACTTTTCACCCGCCCTTTTAAAAAACTTTTGTGTTAACGCCCAAAACATCGAAGATGTCTGGAAGTGGCAGCCAGCGCGGTTTGGGCAAGGGGAAGGGCAGCAAGGGAATCAGGAGGAGAGGGAGCAGCATTGTGGCAAGCCGCGGGCGCGGCCGCGCCACCATGCACAGTTCCGCAGCAGCAGCGTCAGTGGCTAACATTCCTCCTATAGCCACTGGCCGTGGACGCCTTGGGCGCCGCCCAGCAGGAGCATCTGCAACTCACGCTGCAGAGACACAGCAGCAGCAGCGTGTAGCACCTGCTCCGATTTTCCTCCAGCCGGGTCGGAAACGTCCCATTGAGGAAACGGATGCAGACACTGTGGTGCAACTGATGACGGAGGATGAGCAGCCCGCCATCAGCTCTGCATCCGAGGCCTCCACCCTCACCACCACCACCACCACCCCTGTTCGCAGCAGCCGCCCAGCAGGGCCTGGGGAGGAGGCCAGTTCACCGTCACAAGTTGGCGACCTGTCACTCAGCAGTATTTTTACCCCAGGCACCATCAGGGTATTGTCTGCTGTTGTTGGCGATTTGGAGGAGGAGATGCTGATGGGCACTTTGGGGGATGAGGGATTGGACAGCAAGACTGTGGCGACAGTCAAGCAGCCCATCCATGCATCAGGAGAGGAGTTTGGGGGGTCATCATCCCAGCAGGACATGTTTCAGGAGGGGGATGATGATGATGACACGGTGACAGACAGAGACTGGGTGCCACCAGCTCCAGGGGATGTCGTCATCAGCAGCTCTGAGGAGGAGGAGGAGGATGCGCTTGTGGGCCTTGCAAGGAGGCGCATCATTGCAAGCATTGGCAGCAGTAGGCAGGTCCCCCAGCCTGCTGGTGTCTCAGGCTCAGCAGCAGCAGCAGCAGCATCTGCCAGTACCACCACCAGCCGCACCCAAGCCCCCCCCCCAACCACCACAGGGAGACAGGCAGCAGCGGTTCCATGCCGTAGGGGGTTGTTTTTGTCACCAATCTGGCGCTTTTTCACCATGCCCACTGTGGACAGCAAGTACGCCACTTGCAACCACTGTCAGCGGAAGTTGAGCAGAGGTGCAGACCCCTTAAAGTTCAGCACCAGCTCGCTCATCAACCACCTTGCTGCGAAACATTTCCACCAGCATGAGGAGTTCCAGAGGCTGAAGGCATCTGGTGCTGGCAGTGGCACCACACCCATCACTGCACAGCCTTCAGCAGCAGCAACAGCAGCCACCCGCCCTCCTGCTCCTCCAGCAGCACCAGCAGGAGTGCGGAAACGCACTGCTCCTCCCCCCTCTGCAACTCCTGCCGCCGACACTGAGGCCTGTTCTGGCAGCCAGTCCTCAGTGGCCTCCTCTGCTGTGTCTGCTGATTCCCGTGCCAGCAAAAGGCCACGCCAGAGCCTTTTGAGCGAGTCCTTCCAGGGGGTGGTTAGGGCTCTGCCTCCCAGCAGCCGTTGCGTGCGGCAGCTGAACGGCTTGCTGGCACGGGCCATGTGCTCCCAACTCCTGCCGTACACACTCGTGCAGGAGGGGAGCGACATGCGTGCGCTGCTTGCTTGTGCAGCCCCAGACTGGCAGCTCCCCAGCAGACACTTCTTCGCCCGCAAGGCCATTCCTGCACTGCACCGCTTTGTGATGGCCAATGTGGAGCGAGGGCTGGAGCACGCGGTTGGTGAAAGGGTCCACGTCACCATGGACTCCTGGAGCAGCCGCTTCGGGACAGGCCGCTACCTGTCCTTCACTGTCCACTGGGTCAGCTTGGTGGAAGGGGGTGAGGATGGGAGAGCAGCAGCGGGCACAGCAGCAGCAGCAACACAGTGGGTGGTGCCACCCCGCAGGGTCGGGGGAACTGCAGCAGGTTCCTCCGATCCTCTGCCATCCTCCGGCACACCTGGCCAAACCCCCCGCCTCAGCAGCAGCATGAAGGCCCGCCACTGCCAAGCGCTGCTGCAGTTGGTCAGCCTTGGGAAGACCAAGCTGACGGCAACCCATGTGTTGGCCAAACTCCAGGAGCAGGAGAGGATTTGGCTGACCCCCAGAGGCCTCAGAGTCGGAGAGGTGGTGGCCGACAATGGGGCCAATCTGGTTGCCGCAATAGACAGCGGAAACCTGACCCACATCCCCTGTCTTGCCCACGTGCTGAACCTGGTGGTGAAGAAGTTCTTGCGCACCTACCAGGGGATGGGCGAACTGCTGGAAACGGCAAGGAACGTTGTGCGTCACTTCCGGCGCTCGGCTGCAGCCTGTGCGAGTCTGGAAGATGTGCAAAAGGAGCTGGAGCTGCCACGCCATCGGCTGATCCTTGACGTTCCGACTCGCTGGAACTCCACCCTGGCGATGTTGGAGCGTCTGGTTGAACAGAAGCACGCTGTCAACCAGTACCTTGCCCTGGCCACAGTTTCCGCCGCTCAGAGAAGGGACAAGACCAGCAACATCCCGTCCTTCGTCCCCGATGATGACTGGAGGCACATGCAGCAGGTGTGCTTAGTGCTGGCTCCCTTTCTGCAGGCCACTAACATGGTGAGCAGGGACCATGCTATGGTCTGCGAGTGGGTGCCCCTGGTTTGTCTGCTGAACAGGGCCCTCGATGCTTTGCTGGAACAGGGAGCGGCAGCCTTGGACCAGCAGGAGCGGCAAGCAGCTGCACAGTCCACCTCTGAGGGGGAGGAGGAGGAGGACTTGGTGGAGGTCCCTGACCTTGCTGCTGATGAGGGGGATCAGCACAGCGCAGCTGAGTTGGTGCGGGGGTGGAGAGAGGATGAGGCGGCAGAGGAGGAGGATGAGGACAGAACTGCCGCCGATGTGCCAGCAGACGTGGCCCGCCTCTTCCCAATGGCAGCGCACATGCTGACGTGCCTGCGCAGGGACCCCAGGGTGATCCAGATGAAGCAGAGGGAGGACATCTGGATCAGCATGATGTTGGACCAGCGCCTCAAGGGGAAGTTGAGCCAGTTCCTGCCGCCTGCAGGAGGAGACCCAGCGCAACAAATAAGGAGCTTGCAGCAGGCCCTTGTTGAGCACTTGGAGGAAGCCTTCCCCCAGCCTTCCACCCCCACTGTCCAGCCAGCACAGAGGCAGCAGCAGGTGCCTGCATCCAGCAGCAAGCGCCCCACAGACCTGCTGTCTCTCAGCCACGAGCTCTACAGGACTGTAGAGGCTCCGGCAGCAGTGACTAGAGAGGAGGTGCATGCAGCAGCATCCTCCTCCGGTCACAGCCAGCGCCTGACCCGCATGGTGGCTGACTACATGGGGTCCTACAGCGGGCTTGACAGCGATGCCCCTGTTGATCCCATGGAGTACTGGTTCAAGCGCCTGGAGATCTGGAGCGAGCTGGCGCAGTACACCCTGGAAGTGCTGTCCTGCCCCCCTTCCAGCGTGCTGTCCGAGCGCTGCTTCAGTGCAGCTGGTGGCGTGGTCACCGAGAAACGCTCACGTCTGTCTCACAAGTCTGTGGACAGACTGACGTTTCTCAAGATGAACCAGGCGTGGGTGGAAGGCGAGTTCCTGGCCCCTGTTGTCGGCGAGAGGGGGACATGAACTGGCTGCCGGAACTTAGAACCATCGTTAATGTGCCTTACCACCCTTTACCACCTCCTGGCTCCTGCTCACTAAGCCAGCCTGGTTCACTTTGACTATTACGTCGCCTGCAGCCACACATTTTACAACTACAGTGGGCTGCTGTGTACTGCCCTTCTGCTGTCTGTCTGTGTTTCCCACTGTCAGGGTACACAGATTTACCTTCTGCTGCCACTCTGCCACCAGCTATTACGTCAAAAAATAGCTATATCTGTGTAATTGGTTGTAAAACCAAAACTACAAAACCATTAAAAAAAAAAAAGGTTTAATTTTTCTGAGGTGCCCGGGTTGAAAACTGTGTTGTCCCAGTTGTGTATTGGACACGATGTGGGCTGCACGACCGCTGTCTGGGACCTCCTGTTGTGTTTATTTACAGCCCTGGTATCACCCGCTAGGTACCAGGGCTATTATGTCACGCTGCCTGCCTGCTGCCACACTCACACTACTCCTCCATTCCTCCTGCTGCTGCTGCTGTCTGTCTGTGTTTCCCACTGCCAGGGTACACAGAATTACCTTCTGCTGCCACGCTGCCACCAGCTATTACGTCAAACAATAGCTGCTCACATTACTCCTCCATTCCTCCTGCTGCTGCTGCTGTCGGTCTGTGTTTCCCACTGTCAGGGTACACAGATTTACCTTCTGCTGCCACTCTGCCACCAGCTATTACGTCAAAAAATAGCTATATCTGTGTAATTGGTTGTAAAACCAAAACTACAAAACCATTAAAAAAAAAAAGGTTTAATTTTTCTGAGGTGCCCGGGTTGAAAACTGTGTTGTCCCAGTTGTGTATTGGACACGATGTGGGCTGCACGACCGCTGTCTGGGACCTCCTGTTGTGTTTATTTACAGCCCAGGTATCACCCGCTAGGTACCACGGCTATTATGTCACGCTGCCTGCCTGTTGCCACACTCACACTACTCCTCCATTCCTCCTGCTGCTGCTGCTGTCTGTCTGTGTTTCCCACTGCCAGGGTACACAGAATTACCTTCTGCTGCCACTCTGCCACCAGCTATTATGTCAAAAAATAGCTATATCTGTGTAATTGGTTGTAAAACCAAAACTACAAAACCATTAAAAAAAAAAGGTTTAATTTTTCTGAGGTGCCCGGGTTGAAAACTGTGTTGTCCCAGTTGTGTATTGGACACGATGTGGGCTGCACGACCGCTGTCTGGGACCTCCTGTTGTGTTTATTTACAGCCCTGGTATCACCCGCTAGGTACCAGGGCTATTATGTCACGCTGCCTGCCTGCTGCCACACTCACACTACTCCTCCATTCCTCCTGCTGCTGCTGCTGTCTGTCTGTGTTTCCCACTGCCAGGGTACACAGAATTACATTCTGCTGCCACTCTGCCACCAGCTATTACGTCAAACAATAGCTGCTCACATTACTCCTCCATTCCTCCTGCTGCTGCTGCTGTCGGTCTGTGTTTCCCACTGCCAGGGTACACAGAATTACATTCTGCTGTCACTCTGCCACCAGCTATTACGTCAAACAATAGCTATATATCTGTGTAATTTGTTTTACAAACAAAACCAAAAAAACATTAAAAAAAAGGTTTAATTTTTCAGAGGTGCCCGGGTTGAAAACTGTGTTGTCCCAGTTGTGTATTGGACACGATGTGGGCTGCACGACCGCTGTCTGGGACCTCCTGCCTGCTGTGTTTATTTACAGCCCTGGTATCACCGCTAGGTACCAGGGCTATTATGTCACGCTGCCTGCCTCATTGACTGCCTGCTGCCACACACTCATCCTCCTCCTCCTGCTGCTGAATTTACCTCCTGCTGTCTGTGTGTTTCCACTGCCAGGGAGCACATACAATGGCGCTTCCAACATGCGTGCACCACCAGCTATTTGTTACGCTCAAAAATAGCTGCATTTCTTTAAAAAAAAAATTGAAAAGAGAAATAAGTGAAGAAGAAGAAGACGATATAGAAAAAGAAGGAGAAGAAGAAGAAGGAGAAGATGAAGAAGATGAAGAAGAAGAAGAAGAAGAAGATGATGAAGAAGAAGAAGAAGATGATGAAGAAGATGATGAAGAAGATGAAGAAGAAGATGAAGAAGAAGAAGAAGAAGAAGAAGATATAGAAGAAGAAGAAGAAGAAGAAGATATAGAAGAAGATATAGAAGAAGAAGAAGATATAGAAGAAGAAGAAGATATAGAAGAAGAAGAAGAAGATATAGAAGAAGAAGAAGATATAGAAGAAGATATAGAAGAAGAAGAAGATATAGAAGAAGAAAAAGATATAGAAGAAGATATAGAAGAAGAAGAAGATATAGAAGAAGATATAGAAGAAGAAGAAGATATAGAAGAAGAAGAAGATATAGAAGAAGAAGAAGATATAGAAGAAGATATAGAAGAAGAAGAAGATATAGAAGAAGAAGATATAGAAGATATAGAAGATAAAGAAGAAGAAGATATAGAAGATATAGAAGATAAAGAAGAAGAAGAAGAAGAAGAAGATATAGAAGAAGAAGAAGAAGAAGATATGGAAGAATAAGAAGATATAGAAGAAGAAGAAGAAGAAGAAGATATAGAAGAAGAAGAAGAAGAAGATATAGAAGAAGAAGAAGAAGAAGATATAGAAGAAGAAGAAGAAGAAGAAGAAGAAGTAGTATATACAGTACTGAACAAAATTCTCTTTCCACCTTTTTTTTTTTTAAAGGAACATCCCCACATAATCACTTGCTGTTGTTACTTGAAAAAAAAAGATGTTTCTTGCATCATTCACCCTCAAAACAAGTGTTGGAAGCTATTTAAGGCCAATTCGAATAGTCAGCTCGAATAATGAGCTCGAATACCAACTCGAATAGTGAGCTCGAAGTCCGAGGTCGAATCGAATAGTAAAAATTATTCGACTCGAATATTCGACTGACCTCGAATAATTTACTATTCGAATTCGACCAAACTCGAATTTTAAAAAGGGGTATTTGAGCACCACTGCATTACACTATCCAGCCACAGTTGAGTTTGGTTTGCTACCGAAATCTCTGCAGAGCCACCTGGGATCATAACAAAGTTTGGGGGGAGACGTGGAGGAGCCTGGCAGCCTGTTTGGGGGCCCGGGAGGGAATTTCAGAAACAGTAATGAGTAGACCTGGATCATAAACAAGGCAAACCTAAACAGTTGCCTAGGGCCTGGAGAGAGACTAGGGGCCTGGTGGACGCTAGTCCCCACCAAATAAACCAAATGACCATCAGCAGTGGGCAAAAACTGCTATCATGGCTAGGACCCTTTTTGATCGTAATCCTTTCCTACTAATGGAGATGAAGAGGATGGGGGTGCTCTGGTAATTTTGCCCAGTGCCCCGTTGTAGTTGGAACCATCCCTGATCAAAGTCTTTTGACTTCCATGTTACCATACAGACAGCAAGCTATGTTGGCAACTGACAGCAGAGCACATGGTGTGAATGAGCCCTTTATGGAGAATAATACATTGTATGTACTGCGGTCTCATTCCTCTAATGCGTCCTGTAATATTTATAAAGGCCATTTAAATAAAAGTCTCTGTAGCTTGGCATGGCATCTAATTTACGCCTATAGCAAAATTATTTTCTCTACAGGCAAAAAACACAGGCAGGTAAAATAGGATCTGAGAGTATCCTCTGGCATCTCTTCATTTTGCTTCCCTAGATTTCAGGTTATCAAATAAACCACAATTTTTTTCTATCCTACTTTCAACATTTAAAGTGTATCTGAGACGGCTGGGGATGGGGATACAAAAAATGATACATACCTGGGGCTTGGACATTCAATTGATTTTGTGTAACCCACTCATAATTGTGTGTAATTTTTGTAATTTTGTACTGAATTTAGCAGGTAATAGCAAAGCAAAGCTCCATATACTGTATGCTAGTGTCACCAAAATTGCTACGCATGTATGTAAGGAGAATAGTCCTCTTACCCATCTTATGTGGCTTTCAAGAAGAGTGAAACCGGTGACAGAGTTTCTGAGTGAAACAATGTCAGTTTGAGCCCGGATGCAGCAAAATGATCATTGGGGCCTGCAAATTACCATCAGGGTATATCGGCACTCAAATTTCATTGTGGTTTAATAGCCGTGACTATAAAAACCCCTCATGTAGCTGGTGAACCCCACACACCAACATGCCTTTCCCAGCCAACACCACCTCCCCACATAGCAGAGTAGAGCAGTGGAGCAGTGTAGATTTCTCTTGCTCCAGCACTGCGTCATGTCTATTCTGTTTTTCCCAGCAGCTGCACGCTCTTTGCTTTTACATTTCCACAGTTCCTGAACATGTCCCATGCATTCGGTGCCAGAATTCTGCAGCATAGACAATGTGGCTGTCAGGAAGATCAGAGGAGACTTGAAGCAGCACTGGGGCAGGGAAATATTAAACTGCTCAACTGCGCTACTCTGCAGAAGGGGATGGAGCAGGCCCCAATGGTCACTATACTTATACCATTTAGTTTGAGACTGTTCAGTAAATGTTAAATCTTAATAATTTGGCCTAATTAGACTATATTTGAGATTTTGGCCCCTTACATGATTGAGTTTGTCACCCCAGCTCTAGCCTGTTACCTTGCAAAGCATTTAGTTACACGATGAAGCCCTCAAGATCTCGCATAATGCTCTGAAAGGGAACTAAAATCCATCCGGTAAGGGCACTGCATGGTACACAATTTCCTTTATAAAACAGAAGTTAATTTCAGGTCATCATTTCCCGCAATTACCCCATGTTTTATGGAGACACAGCTCTGCGTTGCAGGGGCTCTTACGTAGGTACCTTTTGTCCTGCTACGCAAAATCCTGGTGTCTCTCCACTAAAAGTGCAACGTTCACAATGCCCATTAGTTTAGTATAAATAGAATTGCCTTAGAAATTATAAAATTGGTGCCGTACGGGGGAAACTGGAGCCAAAAATCACCCTCTTCTTCAACAGATTACCCACACCATCAGAGCTTCAAATAACAAACTTCTGTTTTGTTTGTTTTTTGTTCACATTGCCTGAAAGAGTTAATAGAATTAATTTCTCTTTGTTCCATAGGTGTGTCTGTCATTGTGCTGATGTACAAAAACTCTTATATTGTTCTAATGCTGGGCATACACGGTAAGTTTCTTGCTTATCAATCGAGCCGCTGATGGCTCAATTGATAATATCCGACAGGTCCGAAGACCCGCCCGATAGATTCCCCGCTCGATCCCCGTGGGCGGACAATAGCGGGGAATCGAGTGGAAGATAAGAAGCGCCGGTGGGGACGAGCGGGGATGTGCCGGGATCGAGCCAGCGGCTTGATTCGGCGCATAATTGCATCCGTGTATGCCCAGCAAAAGATCACTAATTGCAGGAGATAAGGCTGAAGCAAACACAGCAAAAAGCTTAAGTTGTATACGCATGTGCAGTACAGATATCTTGGCGCAACATAAAGGCCGGAGTACAGAAGCTAGATAGACTCTTGCCAGATCAGAGCAGGTACTAATTACTATAGACAGCAGTTCTTATGAGTGTGTACAGACTTTTCCAGTGAGGAAAAAAGGAGCACAACCTAGCTCCAAATACAACTGGGACAACTGGGACAGCACACTTCGAGAACCTTTAGGCTGGGTGCACACAAGGCAGAAACGCTTGCGGAGCGGGAAATGCTGCATTTTATGCAGTAATGTTAGTCTATGGGACGCACAAGGACCAGCACTACACTTGTGTTTTACAGTAAGCGTTCTGCAGACGCTGGTAGTGTTGCATATTATGCAGGCTGGCTGCCAAAACGCACATAATGAAAGTCTAAGATGACGCATATGTGTTGCGTTTTTAATGCATTTTTTTATTATGTTTTTTATTTAAAAAGATCTCTGATGTGTTTAGGCTTCCTGTTTTCCTAGTGATTTGCATAAATAAAAAAAAATGCATACAAAACGCATATGCGTTTTTCATTAGCGAACTGCAAACGTATTAAAGTGCTCGCAAAATGCATAGAAACGCACAAAAAACGCATTACTCAAACACAAACACACCTGCGGAAAACGCGGGATTTAAACGCTATGTCTCAAAGAGGCACTGTAATGACGTACAGCTGAATGTAGTAAATTATCCAGGATATCCACTTTTATGGTAACAGTTCCTATAGCTACTGTATATATTGCTGTATATTGGTATGTAAACCCATTCTCCTTGTGATGTTTAGCCTAGAGTGTTGGGCTTAGCTATGCAAAATTCAGACCCCCTTCCCCGCCGAGCATTTCGGGAGCCTAGGTAAATTTTTTACTGGCTTCAGAGCCAGAGGCGTAGCTACAGGGGTGCAGGTATGGCATGTGCCATGGACGCCTCTTACTGATGGCGCTGCTCTACAGCATCCTTGGTTTTCTCCATGTAGATACTAGAGATGTTGCGAACTGTTCGCTCAGCGAACATCTCTGGGGCTTTTACTACTTCCGGGTCGCTCTGACCCGAAGTAGTACGCCTGCGCTGCCCGGCGAAGCGCGTCCTAGATCGCGCTCCTGTTGCCGGGCACTCTCTGCGCATGTGCGTGACGTCGTTCATGACGTCATGCACATGCGCAGAGAGTGCCCGGCAACAGGAGCGCGATCTAGGACGCGCTTCGCCGGGCAGCGCAGGCGTACTACTCCGGGTCAGAGCGACCCGGAAGTAGTAAAAGCCCCATGTATTCAGAGATGTTCGCCGGCGAACGGTTCGGGAACCGTTCGCTACATCTCTAGTAGATACTAGTTTTTTTTATCTGGGGGACATTATGCTGCCTAAATATATATTATGGGGAAGAAGCTGTCTGTTATTTGAAGGGTATGCATTTGCTGACCTATTTTGATACTGCATTCTTACAGGCCATGCTTCACTTCAACTTTCTTACAACCAATTAAAGTGGACCTGAACTTAGAACTTCATCTCTGCTCCAAAAGATATGCAACAGCATAATAACCTTTAAATAAAAACATTTCTTTGGTACAGCTGATACAAATCCTGAAATAAATCTCCTAAGTCCATGGGCCCTGGTGCGGTCGCAAGCTCTGCATCCTCTATTGCTACGCCACTGCTGGGGCTTCCTACAGCTCCATGAACTCCATGGGCTCCCTTGTCATCCCCCTGGGCGACTCCATTCAACCATAATCCTTCAGGAAGGCTTCAGTCACGCCAGTTGGGGCTGCCCAGCGATGAGATTCCTGAAGCTCATAGGTGCAAAGCCGGAAAATGCCAAGTCTGATCGCATCTGTGTTACTGTGCAGGTGCGAGACACTGACAAGCTCTTGTCGATGGTTTTGCAGAGGGCACAGCGCTGGTAGAGGTCGGTGGAGCAAGACTGGGAAGCCTCTGGATCATTCACTGGAGAGGAGTTCTTCACTTAATCTCCTTGGCGGTTAATTTTTTTTTAAAAAATGGGCAAAAATCCTTTTTTTTGTATTTTTTTTTTTGTTGTTTCATGTAAAGCTACCAGAGTGGTAGCTACATGAAACACCACTAGAGGGCGCATGTGGCCCTCTAGTGCGATCGTCGCCGGCATCAATAGCAAACAGGGGAGCGCGTATATAACGCGTTCCCCTGTTTGGCTTCTCCTGTCGCCATGGCGACGATCGGCATGACGTCATGGACGTCAGCCGACGTCCTGACGTCATGCGCACTCGATCCAGCCCATAGCGCTGCCCGGAACTCATTGGTCCGGGCAGCGCAGGGCTCTGGCGGGGGGGGGGCCCTCTTTCGCCGCTGCGTGCGGGCGACCGCCGCAGAGCGGCGGCGATCGAGCTGTGCGCGCGGCTAGCAAAGTACTGGCTGCGCGCACAGCACTTTGAATGGGGCGAATCGCCCCAGCAGGCCCTGAGAAATCCTCCGGCGCGGCATAGCCCGAGCTCAGCTCGGGCTTACCGCCAGGGAGGTTAAAGTGGATCTACACTCAGAACTTCCTCTCTGCTGTAAAAGATAAGCAACAGCATAATTACCTTTAAAGAAAAACATTTCTTTTTTACAGCTGAAAGAAATCCTGCAATAAATCTGCAGTGTGTCTACTTCCTTCTTTTGCGGAAGCAGACATAAGGTTAACATCCTGTGTTTATATATTAGCTGCTGTGCCGAGGCAGCCAACTGACACAGCTGAGGGACTAAATTACTACTTAGTCACACATGAGGGGGAATTAGACAGGCTAAACACTCTAAATACCTACAGAGTGCATTTCTCTATGCTTTCCTTCTGTCCTGTGCAAGAGGTCAGGTCCACTTTAACCTCCTTAGCAGTAATCCCGAGTCAGGCTCGGGACGGAAAGCCACAGAACAGGGTGGTAATCCTGTGCCTGAGTGAGCTATATGCAGGAGCTGCTGCAGAACTCTCTGTGGTATTTTTTTCCTTCTTGTTTTTAGGGTCTAAAAGCTTGTGAAAAAATGTTATGGCTTTTAGACCTTTAGGCCTCTTTCACACCAAGACGTTGTGTTTTAGGGGACGTTAAGGTCGCATAACGTGCCCCTAACGCAACGCATGGTGGTGTTGAAGTTGGACGTCAGATTGAGCCGCGTTATGAGTCTCTTGGTGCTATCCTGGGAAGTCCGGATCTTTTCAATGATTCAGATGATTCGAATCGGATCATTGAAAATATCAGAATCTTTGAACCGAATCTTTGAATCATTTTACTAGGGAAGAAGGGGTGCAGCAGAGTGAGAGGTGCAGGAGAATGAAGGCACATTGAGGGTGCTAATGGGGAAGGGAGAGATGCAGCAGGAAGATTGTGCTTGTGCACTGAAGCTGCAGTTCCGGTTCTTCCAGGCATCCACTGTGAACCGAATCCTTCATTGTGATGATCCGGATGATTCGGCTCACAAAAAAGATCCGGATCAAAGATCCGAATTGTTCATGATCTGGATAACACTACAGTGCAGTGAATATTAATTAGCCATGTGGCTAGGAACAATAGCAGACTCTCCCCTTACTGAGCATGTGCAAACAGTCTAACGCAGCTAACTACGAGTATAACGCACAGCATGCTGCACTTTCTTTGAACGTCCAGCGTTACACTGTAACACAACGTGGGCACTGTGAACAGCCCATTGATTTTTCATTACTGTGAGTTGGGCTGCGTTACAGGCTGCGCCTGTAACGTACCACTGTGAAAGCAGCCTTAATCTGGAAATAATTATAATGCCAGGAAAGTTAATAACATACAGAGAATGGTGAATAGCAACACAAAGGGAAACATTGCTTGTTAGAATATACTTGCAATGATTACAGGGGTGAACAAAGTGATTTTGGGTAGGTGATGGTAAAATTAAAAATGTGTATATAGAGAAAATGGCAAAAGAGCCTTCATAATATGGAGCCAAAGGTGGGAAGCGGGAAAAAAGGGCGCAGGCCGCTAGTGGACAAAAAGGGCGCCGCCATTCACTCTCATAATAAATAATGTTTAATGGGCGCCGAGCAGGAAAAAAGGGCGCAGGACATAAATAACGTTTACAAACTGCGCCAGGAGATTTTTAATGATTTATAAGTGTGCTTGTGGTGATTTACGTTTATAAAATGCACCCGTGCCGAATAACGTTTATAAAAATACTAAACATATTAATCTTACCTAAAGTTTTATCCCTTACTGTTTGTATAACATTATTATTCACAAAATAAAGCGATCAGTACGTAACGTACATTGCAAAATATTTTTTGCATCCACAATTAGTAAAACATTATTATCCACATAATAAAGGGGGGTCTTAGGTTTAGGCACCACCAGGGGGGTCTTAGGTTTAGCCACCAACAGGGGGGTCTTAGGTTTAGGCACCAATAGGGGGGGTCTTAGGTTTAGGCACCAACAGGGGGGTCTAGGGGTTAGGGATAGGTACAGGGAGGGTTCTGTGTAAGAGTAGGCTTAGGTATAGTTTTAGTAAAATTTAAGTAATAATTACTAATGTTTACAACACTTATTACGAACGTAGTTATATTTATATCATCGTTATAAAGAATATTTTCAGATTTTATTATAAGAACAAACCGTAAATGAAGGTTATTCACAATAATATAGAATTATAACAATTAAACATATATTATTGTTTTTTTAATAAACGTAATTATAAGTTTAACTTTAGAAACAGGGAAGATTAACGTTTTCACAATTTCCGATTTCATAAACATTATTTAATGATTTATAATTTTGTTAAACATTATTTGTAAATGAAATATAGCACACTATTTTTATAAACCCTATTAATGATTAATTATTATTTAGAGTTTACACCCCGCGCCCTTTTTGTCCGGGCGCCCTTTTTGTACGTACGCCCAAAGGTGACCTTCTCACTTGCCTTTCCTTTCAGTTGATCGTTACCCACCTGTAGAATGCAGTATTGGCTGCTTGTGTGTTGTACATCTTCTCTCTCAATTCCCCAGTTCCACTGCAGCGGAGATGACACACGCCGTGGAAGGCTAATTAAGGGATGAGTGGGTAGGTGTGGGTCAGAAAAGATAATATAGGAGAGTAAAGAGAGATGAGTAAAGGGTGAGTAGGATGGAGTCACACATGATGACAAAGGTAGGTAAGATATGGATGAGAGTCAAGCATGATCCCATGGGTGGTTGGAAAAAAGATGAGAAGTTGGTGTGTAAGAAAGGTAGATGAGGGGTAGGTAGGGAGGTGACACAGGAAGTGGAAAGTCAGGAGAGTGTGAGGAGAGGTGACATGAGGAGCAGATAGTTAAGGGACAACAAGACTGGTAACATGGAGGTAGCAAGGATAGATAAGTGGGAAGCAGGTAGGTGAAAGTCAGGATAAAGAGAAACAACACAGTGAAGTAGAAATATAAAAGAAGAATTGGGTGACAGATGGAGGTCAGGAAATATGACCTGGAAGATGACAAGCGGAGTGTGCCCTCCCTGCCCGGGTTCTTTTATCCACTCCCCCTTATTGTGCAACTTAATAAGACTTTGGCATACTGTAGACAAGGGCTGCACTTACTCATTGTGAAGGGAAGTTCATAAAGTTAACCATTCCTCCAAACTTTTTGAGATAAGAAAGAGGGACACTTTAAGACACGCCCCTGCCACACCTCTAACCACACCCCCACCACACTTCTCCCCTTGCCTATCTAAAAGAATTCAAAAATAAAATATGTAGTTTCATCATTCCAACCACACTGGTTCTGTATATCATCATTAGTTTTTCTTCATTTTAACACTTGAAAATAAGAAATATATCAGTTTAATTGATGGGAATAAAGTTAAGTCCGTTGAGTCCGTTAAACACATTTTTCAGTAGAAGAATACAGATCTGTACACCAGTCCTGAAAGAGGTATAAATGAGGAAGACAGAGGGACAGAGCGATTGGGTGACCAAAGAGGGACTGGCCCTCCAAAAGAGGGACAGTTGGGAGCTAGGAAAGTTAACCAAGTATGGTGGCCACACAAGCAAGAAATGGCTCCTGCTGCGTTTCACCACTTTTCAGTGCTGCAGGAGGTGGTCAACTCTCTACTGGATTAACTTGTCAGTGAGAAGAATTGGTGGTCAGCTGAAGGAAGCAAGTGAGAGGGAGGGGAGTGCTTAGGGTGACCAAGACATGGGTCGCTAGCGCTAGAAAGGGTTGGGGCTTTGGCAAATCTGGGAGGCAGAGGAGAATCATGCTTGCACTGGGTAGAAGAGAGAAGACACTCTAAATATAAATGGCTGGCCTACAAATGACCGTGTAGAATAGGGGTGTGAGGGCCATTGTGATATGTAAGGGCTACAACAAGGGTAAGCATGTGCACAGGGGCACATGTAATAGGGGTGCTGGGGTCATTTTGGTTCCAGAGATAGATAATGGATCTAGCCGCTAGTAGAATATCATTCAAATTATCATTATTCTACTATTAGGTGTAGTTGCGATATTAAAATATCAGTAATGTTTTCCAATATTTTATTATCACCCTTTCTTATCCCAATCTCACTTTGATGCCCAACTCTAGCCGAACCCCCCCCCCCCCCAAACAATGCCTAACCCTAACCGTCCCGTCCCATTCTCCCCGCAATCAATATCTGCACTACCACTAAATAGCTGCAGTCTGTCTCTGAGGTTTGTGTGCTGCCATAGGTGCCCATTGTTAATTGCTACGATTAGCGGCTATAACACAGAGCCACCCAGGAGCGTAACTTGAGGGGAGCAGCCCCTGCATTTGCTGGGGGACCCAGAGCTGTGGGAGGCCCTAGCTACTAACTTTCCCTTTGTCTGATACAGGGGACTAACAGGTGTTTTGTGGCTACACTTGTTATGGGTGTGAAGATCATGATGCCCACACTTGTTTTATAACCCTTGCATGCAGAGTTGGGACAAGGTCCTCCATCACCCAAGGCTGAGACACCAAAGTGCGCCCCTCCATTCCTCCCACCCCAGCCGTCACACACTGATTGCTATGAGACTAAGAATCCCCTTTTCTCATTTCTCTCTGCTTCATACACAATAGAGGAATGATAGCTGAGTGAGATGTGCACCCCTCCTACACTGTGCCCTGAGGCTGGAGCCTCTCTCGCCTCTGCCTTGGCCCAGCCTTGCTTGCATGATGGACCCCCAGGCTGTGAAGGGCACCAAGGGGAGCAAAGGGAAAGGGTGTGAACTCTGGGGGGCCCCATCGAAGTTTTGCTGGGGAACAGCATGAATTGTAGTTATGCCACTGAAGCCACCTGCTATAAAACTGTGGCTACAAATAGCAGGCACAAAGCAGGAAGCACCTTTTACTTGTAGCCACAGTTTGTATAGAGGGTAGTCCCACTACCTGCATGCAGAGCCGGTTCTCTCATGAAGCAAGATGAAACATTTGCATCAGGCGCAGAGATTTCAGGGGCAGCATGTTTGTACTGTGTGTACCTTCCTGAGGAGCAATGGAGAGACTGAGGGTGAGCAGTGTGCATGTCACAGACTCACAGCCAGCCAGTGTGCTATTGTGTTGAGCTGCAGCATGTCATGTGAGAACATTAAATGAAGCAGAGTAAATTGTCGCGTGCTGTGCAATCATTTCTAATCAGGGGGCGCATCCTCACAAGTTTGCCTCAGGAAGCAAAAAGTCTAGAACTGGCAAGTTTTATCGGGTGCTTTCAGCGCCCACATTTCCAGGGCCCCTATGGTCGCCTCCAGTGGCGTAGCTAAGGAGCTGTGGGCCCTGATGCAAGTTTTACATTGGGGGCCCCCCAAGCACTCTATACATAACAATTGATACGGCGCACCAAAACCTACCAATGTCAACTACAGTGTCAGAGGTGCAGGAAGGGGATGGGGAACAGTTTGTTAATGATTACCACTATTCAAAGTATCTACAGAAGTCATTATTATGAGCACAGGACCAATAGAGAGCTAATACTGCAGTTGAGGGTGGGCCCCACTGCGGTCGCTACCTCTGCACCCGTGCATTGTGTTCAGGACAATTGTCTACGTCCTGCAGTTGTGTTTTCGCCTTCCACTATTACTGTCTGCTTCAGTGATGATGTTATCAGAGTTACTGATCTTCAGAAAGACCTCGAAATGTCTGGATTGCTTACAAACATGAAGTCTAAAAATATAATACGGTACATTTTTTTTTTAACCCACAGGGCTCACAGCTTCTCAGGGTTCCGTCTGGGAACTGCTAAAAATTCTGTTGCTGGAATTATTTAAAATGCCTCAGCTACGCTCTTTAGTGAAAAAAAAAACAAGTGGGCTCAAGCTTTTCATCTCAGTATGTTGCAGAGTTTATGAAAAATTAAAACTCGACGCGTGTTCCTATTGCTTGGTGAATGTCAGGGGAACGTTATCTATCCTTGCGCACAAAGAGAGCCTCTCTCTCTCTCTCGTTCCTTGTAATGCCTGCACAGCAACCAAACAGCTAATGCAAAATCATTTGCTGGTGGCATTTAATAAAATATGCTAATGTATGAAATAGTTGGAAATTGTCAAATGAAGAAGGCAGTCATGTTCGGAATTTTCTATTCAATTTACTGGCTTCAAACCTTGGTGGGTTTGAATGGTATTAATTATCGAGAACAGGCTTCTGTGATGTCGCGCCTTTGTTTTATGCGCGCCGTATTTCATGCTCTCGTGATGGAGAATCATATTGGCTAATGAAGCCAAATGATTAATCATCTTTTTTTTTCGTTTCATTTGCATTGTGGGTAAAAATTCTTCCCCG
This sequence comes from Hyperolius riggenbachi, assembly GCF_040937935.1. Classification (NCBI taxonomy): domain Eukaryota; kingdom Metazoa; phylum Chordata; class Amphibia; order Anura; family Hyperoliidae; genus Hyperolius; species Hyperolius riggenbachi. Next base: position 63,022,745 of record NC_090646.1, read on the forward strand.
CTAAAAAAGAACGGAGCGGCAGTCAGCCATTGTTAAGAGTGACTCATCTTATTTGTCTAAGACAAAAACCGGTAAACATTTCCAGTTTTGTTATGTCTAGGGACAATAAAAGATGGAGGCCACCCAGTAGCGACACTAGGGGGGGTGCGTTAGGTGCGGACCGTACCAGATGTCACCAGTAGAGGGGGTGACACCTAGCGCCAGGCTAAAGGAGAGTGGTGCAAGGCTATGTAAATACAGACCAGGCTAGTGCATGATGTACTTTTCCCTCCTGCTCTTCTCCCTTCTCGCTGCTCGGTGATGAGCTGATAACGGAGTCACCAGGGCCACATGAGCACCTTAACATCCCCCTATTCACCCATTAGCAAAGCTGCCCCCCCCTCAATAGTAACTGTGTCTAGCACAGTACCCCTCGTTCATCCCCCACAGAAAACATGAGCCGACCCCTGTCCGTGGCCAGCCAACAATAATTAATCCCTCCTTCCTACTCCTATAGCAAGTGTATCATCATTATTATTATTTTATTATTATTATTTAGTATTTATATAGCGCCGACATCTTACGCAGCACTGTACAGAGTATATAGTCTAGTCACTAACTGTCCCTCAAAGGAGCTCACAATCTAATCCCTACTATAGTCATATGTGTATGTATGCATCATGTAGTGTATGTATTGTAGTCTAAGGCCAATTTAGGGGGAAGCCAATCAGCTTATCTGTATGTTTTTGGAATGTGGGAGGAAACCGGAGTGCCCAGAGAATACCCACGCAGACACGGGGAGAACATACAAACTCCTTGCAGATTGTACCCTGGCTGGAATTCGAACCTGGGACCCAGCGCTGCAAGGCAAGAGCACTAACCACTACGCCATGTGCAAACCCTTCCAGGGGAGCCCCTAGGCATAGGCAGGGCAGAGCAGGCCATTGCCTGGGGTGCCATTGGTCCTGGGGGGTGCCATGTTGCTTTGTTAAGCCCCGCCCCAAATTAAGCCCCGCCCTGACTAAGCCCTGCCCCATGGGTGTTCTATTACTTGCTTCTGCTGCATCTACTTAGGGTAAGTTGCAGGCAGCTGCCACATCTGTGCCTTGTGCATCCTTCTTCCCCCCTTTGTGCCTCCTTCTGTCTTCTTGTGCCTCCTTCAGTCCCTTGTGCCATGTCTGACCCCCTGTTTGTCCTTCTGTCTCACTTTGTGCCTCCTTCTGTCTCCATGTGCCTCCTTCAGCCCCCCTGTGCCACCTCTGCCTCCTTCTGTGCCCCCTTGTGTCCCCTGTGCCTCCTTATGTCCTCTTTGCCTTTATTTGTGCCCTGGTGCCACCTCTGCCCCCCTGTTCCTTTTTCAGTCCCACTCTGTGTCCTTCTGTCTTCCTGTACCTCCTTCTGCCTCCCCCTGTGCCTGTTTCTGTCTCCATGCGCCTCTTCAGTTCCCATGTGCCACCTCTGTCCCCTACACCTTCATCTGTCCCCATGTCTCCTTCTGTGCCCCTTTATACCTTCTTCTGTCTCTCTGTGGCTCTTTCTGTCCCCCTCTGCCTCCTTCTGTCCCCCTCTGCCTCCTTCTGTCTCCATTGTGTCTCCTTCTGTCTCTATGTGTCTCTTCAGTCCCCCACTGCCTCCTTCTGTCTCATTTATGTCTCCTTCTGTCTCCATGTGCCTCTTCAGTCTCCCTCTGCTTACTTCTGTCTCCTTTGTGCCTCCTTCTGTCCCCATGTGCCTCTTCAGTCTCCCTCTGCCTACTTCTGTCTCCTTTGTGCCTCCTTCTGTCTCCATGTGCCTCTTCAGTCCCCATGTGCCACCTCTATCCCCTGTGCCTTCCTTTGTCCCCCTGTGCCTCATTCTGTGCCCCATTGTGCCTTCTTCTGTCTCCCTGTGGCTCTTTCTGCCCCCTCTGCCTCCTTCCATCCCCCTCTGCCATCTTTGGTCCACCTTTTGTGCCTCCTTCTGTCCCCCTTTGTGCCTCCTATTGTCTCTTTGTGCTTCCTTCTGCCCCCTTTGTGCTTTTTTTCTGTCCCCCATTGTGCCTCCTTCTGTTCCCTTTGTGCCTTTTTTAGTCCCCCTGTGACTTCTTCTGTCCTCGTTTGTGACTCCTTGTGCCCCCTTTTGTGCCTCCTTCTGACCCCCTTACAGAGGCGCCTGGCGCCAGGCCAACCAGGAGGTCACGAATGCTGTGTGGGGGGGAGGCATGGGGGGGCATGGCCTCCCCCCAGCCAGATGTTGTGTCCACAGGTGGTGAACAGGCTTGCGGCATCTAATAGACGCCGCACCAGTTCACTGGCCATAGCCTATAAACTCAATTCTGCAGCCTGCTGAGTCTGTGGGTTCCAGCAGGCAGAGCAGGGCTACGGTAAAATGGTGTCTGAAGCCCTGCACTGGAGACTATTTGTGTCTCAATTGCAGGTCTTGGGGTGCAATTTTCCTGTATCCCTGCTCCGCCTGTCAGCGTAGTAGTTTTGCAGCCGGAGTTGCTGCACGAAGATCATCGGGGGAGCTGCTGCGTGCTGGAGGGAGGTCGGAAGAGGAGTCTTCTGCAGGTGAGTAAATGTTTTTTTCCTATAGGTGCAGGTATCAGGGCAATTAGGGGAACTTAAAGGAAGGGGGTGTGTATTTTCTGTTGAAACGCTGCCCGCATTGCATATTTTTGGGTGAAACGCTGCTGCAGTTGCATGTATTTTTTGGGGTGAAACGCTGCCGCATTACGATTATTTTCTTGTGAAATATTGCCGCATTATATTCTGGTGAAACGCTGCCGCATTGCGATTATTTTGTAGTGAAATGCTGCCATGATTATTTTCATGGGGGGTGCTCCGGGGGACACGGGTTTTCTCGCCTGTAGTGACAAAATGGCTAGAGGCGCCCCTGAACCCTTTTGACCAACAATATCAAGTGTGTCTAGCACTATACCCCTCCCTCTTCCCACACAGCAAGCATGGCCAGAACTCACCCATAGCAAAGTGTGGCCAGTATAACAATCCCTAACCCTAACTCCTTTCCCTCTATAGCATACATGTCAAACTCCGTACCACGGGCCGGATCTGGCCCTCAGAACCATTAAATTTGGCCCTTAAGTGGGTTCCCCACTTTGCATTATGTTTGGCCCACTCTAAACCACCAGGGAAGCTATATTGGAGGTGAAGCCCTAGAACACCAGCGAAGCCGTATGGGGGGGGGGGGGGGGGATGGTGGAAAACACTAGGCACTAGGGAACTGTATAGGGTTTGGAGGGGGGCCATTAGACACCAGGGAACTGTATAGGGTTTGGACGGGAGCCATTAGACACCAGGGAACTTTGTAAGGGAGGAAGGTAGCCAGCAGACATTGAGGGTGGCCCGCGACTAGGCCCCAGTGTACAATTTCGGCCCACTTAGTATTTAAGTTTGACAACCCTGCTCTATAGGAAATGGATTCAGTATAACCCCCTCCAAACCCCATTGTAAACAAATGTCAGTAACAAGTAACATTACTCCAAAGATGCATTATGGGTTTTTTGTAGCCTGGAGAGGTTGGAGGTTCATGGGGTAAGAGAGGGGGTACACCACACCGGGTAACACCAACACTAGTGAGGCCACCATGAATTATTTAATGGTGGGCAGCTTTTGACAAGGTAAATTTATTACAGTAAATCAGTAAATACAGTTAGGTCACCTTCACAGTGGGACATTATTGTCCTGCGTTACAAAGTCATTATAACCCAGGTTAACGCCCTGCAATGTTAAGCCTATGCGACATTTACAGTGTGACGTTAACTTCGCGTTGTAAATGTTGTGTTATGGTAACTCATTGCTTGCAATGCGCTACCTCTAAACTCAGGCATTAAACAGATACAGAGAGGCATACTTTTCATTGCCTGCATGCGCCACTGTATCTACTGTATGCCGTGGTAACATAGCATTAACCCATTCGCGTTCCGTCGTTTTCACTTGAGCAATGTTCACCTCCCATTGGTTAGCCTATAACTTTATCACTACTTATCACAATGAACTGATCTATATCTTGTTTTTTCCGACACCAATTAGACTTTCTTAAATGCATTTTAACAGGAAGAATAAGAAAAAAAATGGAAAAAATTCATTATTTCTCAGTTTTCAGCCATTATAGTTTTAAAATAATACATGCCTCCATAATTAAAACTCACGTATTGTATTTGCCCATATGTCCCGGTTATTACACCGTTAAAATTATGTCCCAATCACAATGTATGGCGACAATATTTTATTTGGAAATAAAGGTACATTTTTTCTGTTTTGCATCTATCACTATTTACAAGTTTAAAATAAAAAAAATATAGAAATATTTCAACTTTACATTGATATTTAAAAAGTTTAGCCCCTTAGGTAAATATTAACATGTTTTTTTTTTATATTGTAATGTTTTTTGTTTTTTTATATTAAACATTTTATTTGGGTATTTTTGGGAGGGTGGGATGTAAACAATAGTTTTATAATGTAAATGTGTCTTGAGTTTTATTTTTTTTACTTTTAGTTATAGTTTTACTTTTTGGCCACAAGATGGCGGCCATGAGTTTGTTTACATGATGTCACTCTAAGCGTAACATACGCTTAGAGAGACGCATGGGGGACGCAACAGCCAGAGAAAGTAAAGCTTCCGAGAGAAGCGGTCGCTTTTTCAGCGGGGGAGAGGAATCAATGATCGGGCACCATAGCCCGATTCACTGATTGCCTGGCTAACGAACCATGGGCCGGGAGCGCGCGTGCGATCAGCCGCGGGAGCGCACATGGTTCCTGGATGTAGTTTCTACGTCCAGGAACTAAAATAGGTTAATGTGCGTTACCACCTATTTTTGCGTTGCGTTGTTATGCGGCATTGTGACGTCCCACTGTGAATATGCCCTTACTCTTTTATTTTTGCAGTCTGTTTGGTATATGGGTGTGCCGAGACTCTTACTTCTAATAAGTCATTAGTCGGATGCTGCCAGCATGTAAAATTTGATGGAATTATCCAAATTCATCTCAAACTTTTTTTTTTTCTTTTTTCATAATACATGCTATTACACTGACTTTGTTAAATAGTGGGCTGTGGTTCAGCTGTGGTGTAAAGAGGAAGTTTAAGGGTTTGTTCACACTGGAGGCGTTTTGTGATTTTCAAAATCGCCCTGAAAGCACTTGTGCAATGATTCTCTATGAGAGAGTTCACATCTGAGCGGTTCGTTTCCGGTCCGCTCAGCAAAGCACTGCCTGTACCAGGCAATTCCGCCTCAATGGAAGGTATAGGAAAAACACAAAACGCTCACAAAATTGCTTTGTGCAGCGATTGCGTTTTTAACAATAAATACATTGTATGTATTCTTTTCCAGGTAAAAGAGTTAACTTCCTGACTTGCGTCAGGGAGTGAATAAAAAAACCGCTCGAGAAAAGTGCTTAGAAAAGCTCTTTTCACAAAAACACAACGCCCACCCAAGCGCCAGAAATCAGAATTAAAAATCGCGTCAAAAATAACAAAATGCTAACGCGTACGCAGTGCTATGGGAACGAGGCCTTACCCAGGATTCCAATCAGTAGCCGATACCCCCTTTACAGCAAGAAATCTTTACCTTTTCTTGAATAGTGTATCAGGGATATTTCTATGGCTGATCTTGTAGTGAAACCCCTCCCACATTGTGATGTCAGGGCCATGACACTGATAATGTTCTGTCTTTGAACCTCATTTTGGGGATTAATACAAACCAAGCACAACCTGCATGAATAATCATATTTAAAATCAACAACCAATTCTGTGCATTAACCACTTCAGTGAAGCAGGGCAGGCATGGGCAAACTCGGCCCTCCAGCTACAACTACCACAATGCATTTGCCTTTGAGTCATGACTGTGGCTGTCAGACTCCTGCAATGCATTGTGGGACTTGTAGTTCCTTAACAGCTGGAAAACCAAGTTTGCCCATGCCTGCAATGAGGGGACATCAGCTGCCTCTGTCGTCTTCCTCTAGCCATGCTGAAGGCGATTCTTCCTCCACCTCCCTCTCTGTTCTTCATGTCACAGAAATTGCATCTGCTAAGGGACTTTGCTGGACATCATTACTGTCTCAAGATCAGGGCATAGTCTAGACTTAATAGGGCCCCCCTGCAAAAATTATAGCATGGGCCTCCCTTGGTCCCTGAAACCTATGATGAGGGTCACATGATCAAGAGCTGGCGAATGGCAGCATAGATTGTTCTGTTGTGAAACAGTCTGGAAGCAGAGAAAAATATTACAGATGATCCCGCAAGTCTGAGGTAGCAGAGATGGCTTTTGTGAGTGAATGGGGAGTTTTTTTCGCTAATAGGCAAACTTATGGTTGGGGAAAGTGAGGAGGAGGGCCCCCCGAAGCCTCTGGCCCCCTGCAATGGTAGGGGTCACAGGGGTGATTGTTCCGCCCATGCTCAGGATGTTCCCAGTTCTGGAGAGCAGCAACATGTTGGTGTTACCGTAATTGTGAGATCTCTCGTTCCAGCTTGGGGGCTGATCACTTATGCAAGCTTTGGGGGTTATTTCCACTTAGTGAATTCTCAACAGCAATAAAGAAGATGTCATTTCACTTGAAGTGCGTATTCCAATGTCATGCAAATTAAGAGCTGTCATTTACTTGTGATCTGTCCCTCCATCTCTGAGGCACAAAGCAAGACTCCAAAGGCACCTTGGCTATGCTGAGCCTCTATCTCCTCTCTACATAAGGAAGACAATGTGCTACTTGAAAAAAAAATAATACTATGCAAGACAGATCACTAATCAACCAATATAAAATATCCTTCAGAATGGAAGGCTGTATGTGAAGGACACACTCTCTCCCTTTGCATTTCCTGGTATATATATATATATATATATATATATATATATATATATATATATATATATATATATATATATACATACAGTATATACCACGCCATTATACCTCTGCATACATTTTAGCAGACATAAGCTGCATTTTCTGAAGGGATAATTGGAAATGCCAATTTCCAATTTTCGCGGAAATTCCGATTTCCGCCCATTTACGAGTTAATTTTTCCGATTTATTACATTCTTCTGATTCTTCGTTTTTTTTCAATTTCCGTTTTTTCCTATTTTCAATTTTCCGAGGAGTATTTTATTTGTCTTTTTTTTTTCATCAAGGAATAAAAAAAAAAGTGGCCAAAAAAAAAAAATTGGTAAAACTGAATCTTTTGATTGGTCCAAAATTATTCAAGAATCCAATGTTTGCTGAAAAATTCTGCATTCTGTGATTGGTCCAATGCTTCTGAGTTCTGTGATTGGGCTAAAATTACCGAGTTGTGGTAAATCGGATTTCCAAAGAATTACATGTTTCCATTTTCTGAATTCCAATGGGAAATGCAGAAATTTCAATTCCGCGGAATCCGAATGAACATCCCTAATTTTCTGTGATAATTGAACAGCGCCACAGATGATGAATGTGCATTCTAACAATAATAATAAATGCAACTTGTTTGGCAGCAGTCTGGCGTGAGTCTACTCTACTTATGCCAAACAGTTTGACCAAATGGATTCACTGACTTCTGTTCCCACAGGGGTGTCATGTCCATTTCCGAATTGGACACAGCACCCGTGCTTTTGTGAGTCTACACCTGAATCCCTTAGCCATGCCATGTCCCACTCAGGGAAGCCATCAGGGGGGGACAACTGACACTGGAGTGATGGGCCCGGTGCCCCCAGGGGGCCAAGGGCCCCCCTGGCATTAACCTCCTGACAGAGACTGTTTCGGGCATGCCGCTCAAGGCTCCCTTCACAGTTAGTTTGCTAGCAAGTAATTGTAGGTGCCCCCCCTTCCCCAGATTCAGATGCTGTTGCTGCCTGTGTTACTAACTCTCAGCATGCCGTCCCCATCCCGTCTGTGCCACCCTGCATGCTCTATCCAGTTCCAGCAGTCACTGCAATGCACATTTCCGTGTATCTTCTGATAGGGACTGAGCAGCAGCGTCATGACGCCGATGACGTCATGGCGCTGTCGTTCAGTCCTGATCAGAGGATACCCATAAATGTGCAGACTGCAGTGCAGTGATCGCTGAACAGAGTGCGCAGGGCAGCACAGTGACCGTGAGGCCATGGCCATGGTGAGAAAGTAGTGCAGTGTCAGCGCCTGGATCGAGTGGGGGATCGGTGGCATCTAAAATTGCTGGCTAGCAAACTAACTAGGGGAGCGGGGAAGGGGGACACGGTCACCTCACATATACTACTAGCTCTCCTTGCTGCCCTTACTAACTTCTACCAGGGCCGGTGTAATATCAGCTTGTACTAACCCAGAGGTTGTGCTGCTGCCGCTGTGTGCGCACGTGAAGCCTCCGTGTCATTATGCAGCCACACGTTTGACAGATGATCATTCATGGACAAATCTCTGTGCATCACTGCGCATGTCTCTATTTGTGCTGCTGCACAACGCATTGTCTGCCTCAATCCCCCCCTTCGCAAGCAAAATGACAGAGCCTGCCCTCTCACCATCACCAGGCTCCGCCCCGCTCTCATTTGCTAGGCTTTCTCTGCGAATTGTGTTTAAAACTATGTATTTTACTATAAAAATAAAAACAACTAGCCGACCCGCGGCGTAGCATACGCCGCATAAGAAGGTAGAGGGCAGGAAGGGGGTATTGGGCACAGTGGCGGGGAGGGGGGCTGGACCCCCCCTCAACTGGGTCCCCCATGTGTGCTCTACCTCCAGCTTAAGCTCAGCAGGAACCTGCCCTCACCTGGGTCCCCCATGTGCACCCCCCCCTCACCTGGGTCCCCCATGTGCGCTCCTCCTCCTGCTTAAGCACAGTAGCAGCCGCCACTATTAGTAAGAGGCAGCGGGCGGGGATGACTCACCTCTTCCGTGTTCCATCGTGCATTCCACTGTCGTCACTTCCTGCAATGTCGCACACTGTATTGGTGTAATTTCCCTTTTTAAAAAAAGAAGGAAATCTGCAATAATTCAGCTATAAGTGAACATTTGTGATTACCCACAATTATCTGCTACTAAATATGCAAATTAACCATTTTTCCCCTTGGTAAGCCAAACAAGCATCCAGAGCCGCTGGTGTATAGCAAGCATATAGCTTTACATTTCACACAGTCATATCAAACCCACATGTAGACAGCCTGTTTCAGACTTTTGAACCTCATCAGAACCTGGTAGGGATTAATACGGCTGTATGAGATAGGGCTTGGACCAGTACAACAGAGTAACCAAGCAGCTCAGGGTGACCCAAACCACTCGGAATGTATAGGGGGATAAAAAGGAACCAAAAAGACCTCCTACTAAAAAAAGCAAAGCTTGGTGTAATTTGCCTTCCTAAAACAGAAGAAAATATGCAATAATAATAGAGTAAGTGCCTCAACCTTCAAGCAAGAAGAAGAAGTAGCGCCCTGCCCCCAGGGCCGGTCCAAGCAAGAAGAAGGGGCTGGTCCAAGCAAGAAGAAGAAGTAGTGTCATATCAAACCAAGGGCAAAGAGGGATAATTTGCATATTCAGTAGCAGTGCATTGTGGGTAACCACAAATGTTCACTTATAGCTGAATTATTGCAGATTTGCTTCTGTTTTAAGAAGGAAAATTACACCAAGCTTTGCTTTTTTTAGTAGGACTTTTTGGTCTCTTTTATCCTCCTATACATTCTTAGTAGTTTGGGTCACCCTGAGCTGCTTGGTTACTCTGTTGTACTGGTCCAAGCCCTATCTCATACAGCCTTATTGAACCCTGCTATTTACTGATGAGAACCAAATGTCTGAAATAGGCTGTCACATGTGGGTTTGATGTGACTGTGTAAAACTTAAAGTGATCCTTAAGCCAACGGAAAAAAATGAGATTTACTCACCTGGGGCTTCCCTCAGCCCCCAGCAGCCGATCGGTGCCCTCGCAGCTCCGCTCCGATGTCCCAGGACCCGCCGGCGAGCACTTCCGGTTTGGCCGTCACCGGCCGACAGGCATGGGAACGCGAGTGATTGTTCGCGTTCCCAGCCTGTATATCGCCCCCTATGCTGCTATTGCGGCCTCCTGGCCGCAATAGCAGCATAGGGGGCGATATACAGGCTGGGAACGCGAACAATCACTCGCGTTCCCATGCCTGTCGGCCGGTGACGGCCAAACCGGAAGTGCTCGCCGGCGGGTCCTGGGACATCGGAGCGGAGCTGCGAGGGCACCGATCGGCTGCTGGGGGCTGAGGGAAGCCCCAGGTGAGTAAATCTCATTTTTTTCCGTTGGCTTAAGGATCACTTTAAAGCTATAGGTTTGCTTGACTTACCAAGGTTGAAAAGGAATATTTTGCAAATTTAGTAGTGGTGCATTGTGGGTAATAACAAATGTTCACTTATAGCTAAATTATTGCAGATTGTCTTCTGTTTTAAGAAGGCAGTTTATACCAAGCTTTGATTTTTTTTTAGTAGAAGGTCTTTGTGATCCCTTTTATCCCCGTATACCAGGCTTTCTCAACCAGGGTTCCTTGAGTGCTTTGCCCCATCGTGGGGGAACTGTAATTGAGCATACAATAATAGGTGGTATTGTAACAAAAAACACAAAATTGGGGGCTCAGGAGACAGTATAATGCGTGGCAGTGTAATTTGGGGTAGTGAAATAAGCAACCACACTACTTTTAAAGACTATGCCTCCTGCAAAATAAATGCAGTGGTTCCTCGAGATCAAAAAATTGTTTGCAGGGGTTCCTTGAGATCCAAAAGTTATTTGCAGGATTCCTCCAGGGTAAAAAGGTTGAGAAAAGCTGCCCTATACATTCTTAGTAGTTTGGGTCACCCTGAGCTGCTTGGTTACTCTGTTGTACTGGTCCAAGCCCTATCTCATACAGTCGTATCAATCCTTGCCATGTACACATGAGAACCAAAAGTCTGAAGCAGGCTGTCACATGTGGGTTTGATATGGCTGTGTAAAATTTAAAGCTATAGGCTTGCTATACACCAGCGGTTCTGGATGCTTGCTAAGGATGAAAAGGAATTATTTGCATATTTAGAAGCAGTGCATTGTGGGTAACCACAAATGTTCACTTATAGCTGAATTATTGCAAATTTCCTTCTGTTTTAGGAAGGCAAATTACACCAAGCTTTGCTTTTTTTTAGTAGGAGGTCTTTTGGTCCCTTTTATCCCCCTATACATTCCGAGTGGATTGGGTCACCCTGAGCTGCTTGGTTACTCAGTTGTACTGGTCCAAGCCCTTTCTCATACAGCCATATCATTCCTTGCCATGTACTGATGAGGACCAAAAGTCTGAAACAGGCTGTCTACATGTGGGTTTGATATGACAGTGTAAAATTTAAAGCTATATGCTTGCTTGGCTTACCAATGGGGAAAAGGGGTAATTTGCATATTCAGTAGCAGGGCATTGTGGGTAACTAGTGATGCTCAAATACCCCTTTTTAAAATTCGAGTTTGGTCGAATTCGAATAGTAAATTATTCGAGGTCAGTCGAATATTCGAGTCGAATAATTTTTACTATTCGATTCGACCTCGGACTTCGAGCTCACTATTCGAGCTGACTATTCGAATTGGCCTTAAATAGCTTCCAACACTTGTTTTGAGGGTGAATGATGCAAGAAACATCTTTTTTTTCCAAGTAACAACAGCAAGTGATTATGTGGGGATGTTCCTTTAAAAAAAAAGGTGGAAAGAGAAGTTGTGTCCTTAATTTTGTTCAGTAGTGTTACTGTATATACTTGTTCTTCTTCTTCTTTATCTTTCTTCTTCTTCTTCTAGATCTTCTTCTTCTATATCTTCTTCTTCTTCTTCTATATTGTCTTCTTCTTCTTCTTCTTCTTCTTCATCATCTTCTTCTTCTTCTTCTTCATCATCTTCTTCTTCTTCATCTTCTTCATCTTCTTCATCTTCTTCTTCATCTTCATCTTCTTCTTCATCTTCATCTTCTTCATCTTCTTCTTCTTCATCTTCTTCTTCTTCTTCATCTTCTTCTTCTTCATCTTCTTCTTCTTCTTCTTCTTCATCTTCTTCATCTTCTTCTTCTTCTTCATCTTCTTCTTCTTCTTCATCTTCATCTTCTTCTTCTTCATCTTCTTCTTCTTCATCTTCTTCATCTTCTTCTTCTTTTTCATCTTCTTCATCATCTTCTTCATCTTCTTCTTCATCTTCTTCTTCATCTTCATCTTCTCCTTCTCCTTCTTTTTCAATATCGTCTTCTTCTTCTTCACGTATTTCTCTTTTCAATTTTTTTTTTAAAGAAATGCAGCTATTTTTGAGCGTAACAAATAGCTGGTGGGCGCACGCATGTTGGAAGCGCCATTGTATGTGCTCCCTGGCAGTGGAAACACAAAGACAGCAGGAGGTAAATTCAGCAGCAGGAGGAGGAGGATGAGTGTGTGGCAGCAGGCAGTCAATGAGGCAGGCAGCTCGCCGTGACATAATAGCCCTGGTACCTAGCGGTGATACCAGGGCTGTAAATAAACACAACAGGAGGTCCCAGACAGCGGTCGTGCAGCCCACATTGTGTCCAATACACAACTGGGACAACACAGTTTTCAACCCGGGCACCTCAGAAAAATTAAACCTTTTTTTTTTTTTATGGTTTTTTGGTTTTTGGTTTTACAACCAATATAGCTATTGTTTGACGTAATAGCTGGTGGCAGAGTGGCAGCAGAAGAAGGTAATTCTGTGTACCCTGGCAGTGGGAAACACAGACAGACAGCAGCAGCAGGAGGAGGAATGGAGGAGTAGGCGAGCAGCTATTGTTTGACATAATAGCTGGTGGCAGAGTGGCAGCAGAAGGTAAATCATCTGTGTACCCTGGCAGTGGGAAACACAGACAGACAGCAGCAGCAGGAGGAGGAATGGAGGAGTAGGCGAGCAGCTATTGTTTGACGTAATAGCTGGTGGCAGAGTGGCAGCAGAAGGTAAATCCAGGGCCGGCCCTAGACTATTTGCCGCCTGAGGCAAAAAAAAAATAAATTGCAACGCTGCAGGAAGTGACGTCAGTGGAGCGCACGCTTGGAACGAGGAAGAGGTGAGTCCTACCCGCCCGTGCCTCTTACACATAGCGGCTGCTTGTATTTAAGGCTGGAGGGGAGCGGAGCACGGGAGACCCAGGCGAGGGAGGGGGGGGTCCGACCCCCCCTCCCCGCCGCTAGGCCCAATACCCCCGTCCTGCCAGCTACCCCTCCAGCTCGGCGGCCGGCTCCCCGCACCCACGGACGGGCGGGTGTCGCCCCTGGAATTTTGCCGCCTGAGGCAAAAGTTTCACCCCGCCTCATGAGCGGGCCGGCCCTGGGTAAATCATCTGTGTACCCTGGCAGTGGGAAACACAGACAGACAGCAGCAGCAGGAGGAGGAGGAATGGAGGAGTAGGCGAGCAGCTATTGTTTGACGTAATAGCTGGTGGCAGAGTGGCAGCAGAAGGTAAATCATCTGTGTACCCTGGCAGTGGGAAACACAGACAGACAGCAGCAGCAGCAGCAGGAGGAGGTATGGAGGAGCAGTGTGAGTGTGGCAGCAGGTAGGCAGCGTGACATAATAGCCCTGGTACCTAGCGGTGATACCAGGGCTGTAAATAAACACAACAGGAGGTCCCAGACAGCGGTCGTGCAGCCCACATTGTGTCCAATACACAACTGGAACAACACAGTTTTCAACCCGGGCACCTCAGAAAAATTAAACCTTTTTTTTTTTTAATGGTTTGTTTGGTTTTGGTTTTGCAACCAATATAGCTATTGTTTGACGTAATAGCTGGTGGCAGAGTGGCAGCAGAAGAAGGTAATTCTGTGTACCCTGGCAGTGGGAAACACAGACAGACAGCAGAAGGGCAGTACACAGCAGCCCACTGTAGGTGTAAAATGTGTGGCTGCAGGCGACGTAATAGTCAAAGTGAACCAGGCTGGCTTAGTGAGCAGGAGCCAGGAGGTGGTAAAGGGTGGTAAGGCACATTAACGATGGTTCCGGCAGCCAGTTCATGTCCCCCTCTCGCCGACAACAGGGGCCAGGAACTCGCCTTCCACCCACGCCTGGTTCATCTTGAGAAACGTCAGTCTGTCCACAGACTTGTGAGACAGACGTGAGCGTTTCTCGGTGACCACACCACCAGCTGCACTGAAGCAGCGCTCGGACAGCACGCTGGAAGGGGGGCAGGACAGCACTTCCAGGGCGTACTGCGCCAGCTCGCTCCAGATCTCCATGCGCTTGACCCAATACTCCATGGGATCAACAGGGGCATCGCTGTCAAGCCCGCTGTACGACCCCATGTAGTCAGCCACCATGCGGGTCAGGCGCTGGCTGTGACCGGAGGAGGATGCTGCTGCATGCATCTCCTCTCTAGTCACTGCTGCCGGAGCCTCTACAGTCCTGTAGAGCTCGTGGCTGAGAGACAGCAGGTCTGTGGGGCGCTTGCTGCTGCTGGATGCAGGCACCTGCTGCTGCCTCTGTGCTGGCTGCTGGACAGTGGGGGTGGAAGGCTGGGGGAAGGCTTCCTCCAAGCGCTCAACAAGGGCCTGCTGCAAGCTCCTTATTTGTTGCGCTGGGTCTCCTCCTGCAGGCGGCAGGAACTGGCTCAACTTCCCCTTGAGGCGTGGGTCCAACATCATGCTGATCCAGATGTCCTCCCTCTGCTTCATCTGGATCACCCTGGGGTCCCTGCGCAGGCACGTCAGCATGTGCGCTGCCATTGGGAAGAGGCGGGCCACGTCTGCTGGCACATCGACGTCAGAGCTGTCCTCATCCTCCTCCTCTGCCGCCTCATCCTCTCTCCACCCCCGCACCAACTCAGCTGCGCTGTGCTGATCCCCCTCATCAGCAGCCAGGTCAGGGACCTCCACCAAGTCCTCCTCCTCCTCCCCCTCAGAGGTGGACTGCGCAGCTGGTTGCCGCTCCTGCTGGTCCAAGGCTGCCGCTCCCTGTTCCAGCAAAGCATCGAGGGCCCTGTTCAGCAGAGAAACCAGGGGCACCCACTCGCAGACCATAGCATGGTCCCTGCTCACCATGTTTGTGGCCTGCAGGAAGGGAGCCAGCACTAAGCACACCTGCTGCATGTGCCTCCAGTCATCATCGGGGACGATGGACGGGATGTTGCTGGTCTTGTCCCTTCTCTGAGCTGCGGAAACAGTGGCCAGGGCAAGGTACTGTTTGACAGCGTGCCTCTGTTCAACCAGACGCTCCAACATCGCCAGGGTGGAGTTCCAGCGAGTCGGAACGTCAAGGATCAGCCGATGGCGTGGCAGATCCAGCTCCTTTTGCACGTCTTCCAGGCTCGCACAGGCTGCAGCCGAGCGCCGGAAGTGACGCACAACGTTCCTTGCCGTTTCCAGCAGTTCGCCCATCCCCTGGTAGGTGCGCAAGAACTTCTGCACCACCAGGTTCAGCACGTGGGCAAGACAGGGGATGTGGGTCAGGTTTCCCCTGTCTATTGCGGCAACCAGATTGGCCCCATTGTCGGCCACCACCTCTCCGACTCTGAGGCCTCTGGGGGTCAGCCAAATCCTCTCCTGCTCCTGGAGTTTGGCCAACACATGGGTTGCCGTCAGCTTGGTCTTCCCAAGGCTGACCAAGTGCAGCAGCGCTTGGCAGTGGCGGGCCTTCACGCTGCTGCTGAGGCGGGGGGTTTGGCCAGGTGTGCCGGAGGATGGCAGAGGATCGGAGGAACCTGCTGCAGTTCCCCTGACCCTGCGGGGTGGCACCACCCACTGTGTTGCTGCTGCTGCTGTGCCCGCTGCTGCTCTCCCATCCTCACCCCCTTCCACCAAGCTGACCCAGTGGACAGTGAAGGACAGGTAGCGGCCTGTCCCGAAGCGGCTGCTCCAGGAGTCCATGGTGACGTGGACCCTTTCACCAACCGCGTGCTCCAGCCCTCGCTCCACATTGGCCATCACAAAGCGGTGCAGTGCAGGAATGGCCTTGCGGGCAAAGAAGTGTCTGCTGGGGAGCTGCCAGTCTGGGGCTGCGCAAGCAAGCAGCGCACGAATGTCGCTCCCCTCCTGCACGAGCGTGTACAGCAGGAGTTGGGAGCACATGGCCCGTGCCAGCAAGCCGTTCAGCTGCCGCACGCGACGGCTGCTGGGAGGCAGAGCCCTAACCACCCCCTGGAAGGACTCGCTCAAAAGGCTCTGGCGTGGCCTTTTGCTGACACGGGAATCAGCAGACACAGCAGAGGAGGCCACTGAGGACTGGCTGCCAGAACAGGCCTCAGTGTCGGCGGCAGGAGTTGCAGAGGGGGGAGGAGCAGTGCGTTTCCGCACTCCTGCTGGTGCTGCTGGAGGAGCAGGAGGGCGGGTGGCTGCTGTTGCTGCTGCTGCTGCTGAAGGCTGTGCAGTGATGGGTGTGGTGCCACTGCCAGCAGCAGATGCCTTCAGCCTCTGGAACTCCTCATGCTGGTGGAAATGTTTAGCCGCAAGGTGGTTGATGAGCGAGCTGGTGCTGAACTTTAAGGGGTCTGCACCTCTGCTCAACTTCCGCTGACAGTGGTTGCAAGTGGCGTACTTGCTGTACACAGTGGGCATGGTGAAAAACCGCCAGATTGGTGACAGAAACTTCCCCCTACGGCATGGAAGCACTGCTGCCTGTCTCCCTGTGGTGGTTGGGGGGGGGGCTTGGGTGCGGCTGGTGGTGGTACTGGCTGATGCTGCTGCTGCTGCTGCTGAGCCTGAGACACCAGCAGGCTGTGGGACGCTGCCAATGCTTGCAATGATGCGCCTCCTTGCAAGGCCCACAAGCGCATCCTCCTCCTCCTCCTCAGAGCTGCTGAGGACGACATCCCCTGGAGGTGGTGGCACCCAGTCTCTGTCTGTCACCGGGTCATCATCATCCTCCCCCTCCTGAAACATGTCCTGCTGGGATGAGGACCCCCCAAACTCCTCTCCTGATGCATGGATGGGCTGCTTGACTGTCGCCACAGTCTTGCTGTCCAATCCCTCATCCCCCAAAGTGCCCATCAGCATCTCCTCCTCAAGATCGCCAACAACAGCAGACAATTTACTCATGATGCCTGGGGTCAAAAGACTGCTGAATGACAGGTCGGCGAGTGACGGTGAACTGGCCTCCTCCCCAGACCCTGCTGGGCGGCTGCTGCGAACAGGGGTGGTGGTGGTGGTGGTGGTGAGGGTGGAGGCCTCGGATGCAGAGCTGATGGCGGGCTGCTCCGTCATGAGTTGCACCACAGTGTCTGCATCCTTTTCCTCAATGGGACGTTTCCGACCCGGCTGGAGGAAAATGGGAGCAGGTGCTACACGCTGCTGCTGCTGTGTCTCTGCAGCGTGAGTTGCAGATGCTCCTGCTGGGCGGCGCCCAAGGCGTCCACGGCCAGTGGCTATGGGAGGAATGTTAGCCACTGACGCTGCTGCTGCTGCTGCGGAACTGTGCATGGTGGCGCGCCCGCGGCCGCGGCTTGCCACAATGCTGCTCCCTCTCCTCCTGATTCCCTTGCTGCCCTTCCCCTTGCCCAAACCGCGCTGGCTGCCACTTCCAGACATCTTCAATGTTTTGGGCGTATAGACAAAAGTTTTTTAAAAGGGCGGGTGAAAAGTGGGGTACTTTAATGGAGTGGGTTGGTTGGTGAGGTGACTGAGTGAGTGTCCCCTAGTACAGTAAGTAAGTAGTAACAGTCAGGAAGTACAACTAGCAGTTACAATAATCAGTAGTAATCACAAGTAAATTTAGTGTGTGTACACTCAGACAGTGAGTGCACGCACGCAGGAGCTAGTAGCCTATGAACACAGTGACTGAGTGTCCTAGACTCCTAGTACAGTAAGAGTAAGTAGTAACAGTAAGTAGAACTAACTAATTACAATAATCAATCAGCGATCAGAAGGAAATGGAGTGTGGGTGTGTGTACACTCAGACAGTGAGTGCACGCACGCAGGAGCTAGTAGCCTATGAACACAGTGACTGAGTGTCCTAGACTCCTAGTACAGTAAGAGTAAGTAGTAACAGTAAGTAGAACTAACTAATTACAATAATCAATCAGCGATCAGAAGGAAATGGAGTGTGGGTGGTGTGTGTACACTCAGACAGTGAGTGCACGCACGCAGGAGCTAGTAGCCTATGAACACAGTGACTGAGTGTCCTAGACTCCTAGTACAGTAAGAGTAAGTAGTAACAGTAAGTAGAACTAACTAATTACAATAATCAATCAGCGATCAGAAGGAAATGGAGTGTGGATGTGTGTACACTCAGACAGTGAGTGCACGCACGCAGGAGCTAGTAGCCTATGAACACAGTGACTGAGTGTCCTAGACTCCTAGTACAGTAAGAGTAAGTAGTAACAGTAAGTAGAACTAACTAATTACAATAATCAATCAGCGATCAGAAGGAAATGGAGTGTGGGTGGTGTGTGTACACTCAGACAGTGAGTGCACGCACGCAGGAGCTAGTAGCCTATGAACACAGTGACTGAGTGTCCTAGACTCCTAGTACAGTAAGAGTAAGTAGTAACAGTAAGTAGAACTAACTAATTACAATAATCAATCAGCGATCAGAAGGAAATGGAGTGTGGGTGTGTGTACACTCAGACAGTGAGTGCACGCACGCAGGAGCTAGTAGCCTATGAACACAGTGACTGAGTGTCCTAGACTCCTAGTACAGTAAGAGTAAGTAGTAACAGTAAGTAGAACTAACTAATTACAATAATCAATCAGCGATCAGAAGGAAATGGAGTGTGGGTGTGTGTACACTCAGACAGTGAGTGCACGCACGCAGGAGCTAGTAGCCTATGAACACAGTGACTGAGTGTCCTAGACTCCTAGTACAGTAAGAGTAAGTAGTAACAGTAAGTAGAACTAACTAATTACAATAATCAATCAGCGATCAGAAGGAAATGGAGTGTGGGTGTGTGTACACTCAGACAGTGAGTGCACGCACGCAGGAGCTAGTAGCCTATGAACACAGTGACTGAGTGTCCTAGACTCCTAGTACAGTAAGAGTAAGTAGTAACAGTAAGTAGAACTAACTAATTACAATAATCAATCAGCGATCAGAAGGAAATGGAGTGTGGGTGTGTGTACACTCAGACAGTGAGTGCACGCACGCAGGAGCTAGTAGCCTATGAACACAGTGACTGAGTGTCCTAGACTCCTAGTACAGTAAGAGTAAGTAGTAACAGTAAGTAGAACTAACTAATTACAATAATCAATCAGCGATCAGAAGGAAATGGAGTGTGGGTGGTGTGTGTACACTCAGACAGTGAGTGCACGCACGCAGGAGCTAGTAGCCTATGAACACAGTGACTGAGTGTCCTAGACTCCTAGTACAGTAAGAGTAAGTAGTAACAGTAAGTAGAACTAACTAATTACAATAATCAATCAGCGATCAGAAGGAAATGGAGTGTGGGTGTGTGTACACTCAGACAGTGAGCGCACGCACGCAGGAGCTAGTAGCCTATGAACACAGTGACTGAGTGTCCTAGACTCCTAGTACAGTAAGAGTAAGTAGTAACAGTAAGTAGAACTAACTAATTACAATAATCAATCAGCGATCAGAAGGAAATGGAGTGTGGGTGGTGTGTGTACACTCAGACAGTGAGTGCACGCACGCAGGAGCTAGTAGCCTATGAACACAGTGACTGAGTGTCCTAGACTCCTAGTACAGTAAGAGTAAGTAGTAACAGTAAGTAGAACTAACTAATTACAATAATCAATCAGCGATCAGAAGGAAATGGAGTGTGGGTGGTGTGTGTACACTCAGACAGTGAGTGCACGCACGCAGGAGCTAGTAGCCTATGGACAGTGACTGAGTGTCCTAGACTCCTAGTACAGTAAGAGTAAGTAGTAACAGTAAGTACAACTAACTAATTACGATAATCAATCAGCGATCAGAAGGAAATGGAGTGTGGGTGTGTGTACACTCAGACAGTGAGTGCACGCACGCAGGAGCTAGTAGCCTATGGACAGTGACTGAGTGTCCTAGACTCCTAGTACAGTAAGAGTAAGTAGTAACAGTAAGTACAACTAACTAATTACGATAATCAATCAGCGATCAGAAGGAAATAGAGTGTGTGTTGTGTGTGTACACTCAGACAGTGAGTGCAGTGCGCACACGCAGGAGCTAGTAGCCTATATGAACAGTGACAGTGAGTGTCCCTACGGGTACAGTAAGAGTAAGTAGTAAGTAAGTACAACTAACTAACAATAATCTATCAGTAATCAGAAGGAAATAGAGTGTGTGTACACACAGACAGTGAGTGAGTGCACACACGCAGGAGCTAGCTAGTAGCCTATAAACAGTGACAGTCAGTGAGTGTCCTACTCCTAGTACAGTATAACTACAATACTATTAGTAAAGGACAGCAGAAATACTGGTATAGATGAGAGAAATAAACAGAGGACAGCTGCCCACAGAGGCAAGGCCCCCCTGAGGCCTAAACCTGTAAGCTTGCAGCAGCTGCCTGTCTCTAATGTAACACACAAGCTACTAACTAAAATACAATGTCTAAATAACTAACAACAATATAGGTGTGTATAGGAGGTGTATGTGAGCAAAAACGCTAGGTAAATGACCACAATAGAGCTCTTGCTAAGCCAAAGCACAAAGGAGCAACTCTCTCTCTGTACAAGTCTCAGGCAAGCACGGAGAAACGGAACATGGCGGCCGCTATTTATAGGGTAGGGGCTGGCCAGGGTCCCCCTCTGTGATTGGCTGCCGTCAGAGGGCCTGGGAGCCCTCTGATTGGCTCTAAGGACATCAATCTGGGCTATGACGCTATTCGAGCTCGGTACCGAGCTCGAATAGCGCCGGGTTGCTCGAATAGCTCGAATAGTGAATGGGCTATTCGAGTGTACTCGGATAGCCCATTCGAATAGCTCCAGCTATTCGGAGCTCGAATACCGAGCTCGAATAGCTGAAAAAGAGCTCGAATATTCGAGCTACTCGAATATTCGAGCTCTGCTGAGCACCACTGTGGGTAACCACAAATGTTCACTTATAGCTGAATTATTGCAGATTTCCTTCTGTTTTAAAAAGGCAAATTACACCAATACAGTGTGTGGCATTGCAGGAAGTGATGACAGTGGAACGCACGATGGAACACGGAAGAGGTGAGTCATCCCCGCCCTCTGCCTCTTACTAATAATGGCAGGTGCTACTGTGCTTAAGCAGGAGGGGGTGCGCACATGGGGGCCCTGCTGAGCTTAAGCTGGAGGGGGAGTGCACATGGGGGACCCAGGTGAGGGGGGGGGGGGGGGGTTCCTGCTGAGCTTAAGCTGGAGGTAGAGCACACATGGGGGACCTAGTTGAGGGGGGGTCCAACCCCCCTCCTTGCCGCTGTGCCCAATACCCCCTTCCTGCCCTTTACCCTCTTATGAGGCGTATGCTACGCCGCGGGTCGGCTAGTATGCAATAATTCAGCTGTAAGTGAACATTTGTGGTTACCCACAATGCACTGCTACTAAATATGCAAATAATTCCTTTCCACCCTTAATAAGCCAAGAGTAAGTCAAGCAAGCATCCAGAGCCGCTGGTGTATAGCAATCCTACAGCTTTACATTTTACACAGCCATATCAAACCCACATGTAGACAGCCTGTTTCAGACTTTTGCTCCTCATCAGTACATATGAGGGATTGATACAGCTGTATGAGATCGGGCTTGGACCAGTACAACAGAGTAACCAAGCAGCTCAGAGTGATCCAAACCACTCGGAATGCATAGGTGGATAAAACGAACCAAAAAGACCTAATACTAAGAAAATTAAAGCTTGGTGTAACTTGCCTTCCTAAAACAGAAGAAATTCTTAACATTTGTGATTTCCCACAATGCACCACTACTAAATATGCAAATTATTTCTTTTCACCCTTGGTAACTCAAGCAAGCCTATAGCTTTAAGTTTTACACAGTCATATCAAACCCACATGTCACAGCCTATTTCAGCCATTTGGTCCTCATCAGTACATAGCAGGAATTGATATGGCTGTATGAGATAGGGCTTGGACCAGTACAACAGAGTAACCAAGCAGCTCAGGGTGACCCAAACCACTCGTAATGTATAGTGGGATAAAAGGGACCAAAAAGTCCTACTACTAAAAAAAAGCAAAGCTTGGTGTAATTTTCCTTCTTAAAAC